>NC_053028.1:265607432-265769044 GCF_003073215.2 Triticum urartu
TAGTACACTCCCCGAGCCTTATACTTCTAGGATCCTTGGCATCTTCAAACTTGTTGTCGATTAATTCCCACTGCCCCATGGATGCCTATTATATATCGCTCATCATGATGCCACCGCAACCTCTTTGCCTCTCTAGGGTTTGCAAACAAATGCCTCAACCTTGGAATTAAAGGCAAGTACCAAACAACCTTGAACGGGATTTCTTGATCTTGATTCTCTCCAATTTGTACTTGTCCTTTGCTCTCCTGCGCTTGTATCATGCATGCTTGCATGTGGGACATGCATGCAAATCTTTGTACTCACCACGGTACAATATACAATCATTCACACAAGCGTGTATCTTCTGTACTTCAAGTTCCAATGGGCAAACAATTTTCTTCGCTTCATTCGTGCTTCTGGGGAGCACATTATCTTCCGGAAGAATTTCTTTGAAAAAGACCTAACATCTCTGTGAAGCCCTTGTTTGACTAGATCGTTTGCTAGCTTTAAATCTCAGAAGCGCCGGGGTGGCACTCAACCTGGCATATTTCTCTTTTGCTCGATGGATTACAACTTCTTGCTTGGGTCTTGCATACAGATGGTTGGCGAGATCTGCTGTTACTTCAATCATTTTCTGATGGAGCTCCTACCATTTTAGTATTATCTGCCTCAATTGCATAGCAAGAAAAAATATGGGGAAAAGCGTTTATCAGCATATTCAGGAGTTTCGTTTATCAATCGTCCGTGTCGCTGAGTCTTGGTTTTTTCCAGTGGGCGGTTCGGCTTTCGGTGTTCCATTGGTAGCTTGCGCCTCTACCCGATGTTGGTATTTATGCAACATCCATGGTGCACTGACGAAGGCGGGTTGTGTGTCAATGCTGCCAGCTCTCTGAATTATATTGGAATTTGGGGGTATATTATTCCGAAAAATTTATGTACCTTTTCTTTTTCCTGATGTCAACTTATGGTTCCACGTTGTGATATCCATATGCAATTCCTCCGAGGAGTAAATCACTGGACAGATCGTTACTAACTTCAGTGGACTCAGCATTGATATTGGCAAATGGGTAAATGGACCAGATTGTATCGCCAAACACAATTTCTCTTGTGTTATTTAGCCAAATTAAGACATGGCATTTTGAATTTTGATCACCGTCACCACTGATAATTTTTTCGTTGTATGTGTTTTGGGTGGGGCAGATTTCTCATCCATTAGAGTTCGTTCATCTGACCACGAAGATGTGTAATTAAAAACTAAAATCAACAACATTTAATACACGGATTACTGCTGCCCAAAGATGCGTGCATAAATCACAAGGTTTTATTTTCATTATTACTGAGGGCGCTCCATATTGTTATCCAGATGCAATGGCACAAAATTAATGGCCAGTCAATTTACACGCAGAGTACTAGTACATCACTACCCTTAGATTGATACCTTAATTAAGCACTCACGAAAGAATACCTTAATTAATTAGCCGCGCGGCGACCGACGCCAGCAGTTCAGAGAGCCGTTTTCGCTTTGTTCGCGGTTGTCTCTGAGTTTGACTCCAAACTATTCGCATTGACATATTTCCCTTGATTTGATGCGCTTCATTCACCGTTCCGCCACTGGTTCCCACTTAGGATGTATTGAGCTTCTCGCTATCATACTGGTCCTGCAGACCGGAACGATGGATGACCTTGCTACTATTGGTCATCTGCACCACCAGTAGGCGCCTGGGATTGACTCTTTCTCGGGATTAGCGTTCATGCCTGGGCTGCGTCGCCATCTCTCTATCGGTTGAGCTGCAGCAGTTTTATTTTTTGATGGTGATATTGCTCATGAAGACGAAGTGTGTTTATCGACTTTGGTATCACTGTACTCAATTATATGTGCGGGTAGTTTGGCGGGGCGTAGTATTCAAAAAATCCTACGCACACGCGAAGATTCATTGGAGAAGGTTAGATTGGATATGTGCAGATGGTGAGGCGCGAGAGTTGTTGTCATGTACCTCATTTAGACAGTAGCGTAAGGCGTTTATAATGACATGCGGTTAGAGTGTTAGGTGTAGTCTTCACGATCGACCGTATGCCCTAGTACCGAAAGTACGGCACTCGAGTGTCTGCCAGTTCGGCTCCGGCGGTTGACGCTTTTTTCCGAAACTCGGGCTCGATGCATGCAGTTTTGAAGTGTTTGCGACGGAAGTGTGTTAAGCTTCGTTAGCACGACGGCGAGTGTTCTGTGATTGACGTGATGATTGTGGTACGGAAACAAGGCTTCGCCTGAGCAGACCATTATGATATGACTATGGATTATGGTGGAGGGGGGCACCGCACACGGCTAAGATCAATGATCAACTTGTGTGTCTATGGGGTGCCCTCCCATATAAAGAGTGGAGGAGGGGGAGGGCCGGCCCTCTACTATGGCGCGCCCTGGGGAGTCCTACTCCCACCGGGAGTAGGATTCCCCTTTCCATGTAGTAGGAGTAGGAGAGAGGAAGGGAAGAGAGAAGAGAAGGAAGGAGGGGGCGCCGCCCCTCCCCTAGTCCAATTCGGACTAGGCCTTGGGGGGCGCGTGGCCTGCCCTAGGCAGCCCCTCTCTCTCCCCTAAAGCCCATTAGGGCCCATATACTCCATCCGGGGGGTTCCCTGGGTAACCCCCCAGAGTACTATAGACCTGTAATGTACCATTACTCACTCGGCATTTTTCCATTTTTCCGATGTTCAACTTTATATTCATCCAATATATGTATCTTTATTTGTTCTGGCCTTTTGAGATCCCTCGTCATGCCCGTGATCACATTCGGGTTGAACTTCCCCGACAACCTTCGGGTACATCAAAAACTGACACAAACTCATAATACCCGATCGTTCACTAATACCGCATCGTCACGAACATTAAGCATGCGGACCCTACTGGTGGAGAACTATGTAGACATGACCGAGAGACATGTCTCCGGTCAATAACCAATAGCGGAACCGATGTTCATATTGGCTCCCACATATTCTACGAGATCTTTATCGGTCAAACCGCATAACAAGATATATGTTCCCTTTGTCATCGGTATGTTACTTGCCCGAGATTCGATCGTCGGTATCTCAATACCTAGTTCAATCTCATTACCGGCAAGTCTCTTTACTCGTTCCGTAATGCATCATCCCGCAACTAACTCATTAGTCACATTGCTTGCAAGGCTTATAGTGATGTGCATTACGAGAGGGCCCAGAGATACCTCTCTCGATACAGGAGTGACAAATCCTAATCTTGATCTATGCCAACTCAAAAAACACCATTGGAGACACCTGTAGAGCATCTTTATAATCACCCAGTTACGTTGTGACATTTGATAGCACACAAGGTGTTCCTCTGGTATTCGGGAGTTGCATAATCTCATAGTCAGAGGAACATGTATAAGTCATGAAGAAGAAGTAGCAATAAAAAAAACTAAACGATCATTATAGCTAATAACGGATGGGTCTTCATCACATCATTCTCTAATGATGTGATCCCGTTCATCAAATGACAACATGTCTCATGGCTAGGAAACTTAACCATCTTTGATTAACGAGCTAGTCAAGTAGAGGCATACTAGGACACTCAGTTTGTCTATGTATTCACACATGTACTAAGTTTCCGGTTAATACAATTCTAGCATGAATAATAAACATTTATCATGATATAAGGAAATATAAATAACAACTTTATTATTGCCTCTAGGGCATATTTCCTTCAGTCTCCCACTTGCACTAGAGTCAATAATCTAGTTCACATCGTCATGTGATTTAACAATAGTTCACATCTTTATGTGATTAGTTCACATCTCCATGTGACTAACACCCAAAGGGTTTACTAGAGTCAATAATCTAGTTCATATCGCTATGTGATTAACACCCAAAGAGTGATCATGTTTTGCTTGTGAGAGAAATTTAGTCAACGGGTCTGCCACATTCAGAGCCGTATGTATTTTGCAAATTTTCTATGTCTACAATGCTTTGCACGAGTCAGCTATCTAGCTAACTCCCACTTTCAATATGTATCTAGATCGAAGACTCTAGATATCATAGTACATCGGCTGTCAAAAGATTGCTATCGACGTATCTTTGACGATCTTTGTTCCCTCTCCGAGTACACCGACACGGAAACATTTTTTTTCTTCCCATATCCAACTGAAGGCCTCTCCTGTTGACGACTTCCTTAGCTTAGGTTGATCCACTGTCTTATCCATGGGCCATCACTGTCTGTTCCTCTCGTGCCAATAGCTCTTGGTTGAGGTACACAATAAGTCTGGTAGATTAGCGGCCATAGTCATACTGTCATAGAACCTATGAATTGGCTAAGGGACAATGACTTTTCCATTCTCTCTATATTTCTGTGCGTGGTCGGGCTTTGTGAGTTCAGTCTTATCAACTTCACATCCTTGTCAACACAGCAAGAACTCCTTTCTTTGGTGATCCATTTTGAACTTCTTCAAATTTTATCAAGGTATGTGCTTTGTGAAAGTCCAATTCAAGCGTCTTGATCTATCTCTATAGATCTTGATGCCCAATATATAAGCAGCTTCACCGACGGTCTTTCATTGAAAAACTCTTATTCAAGTATCCTTTTATGCTATTCAAATTCTATATCATTTCCGATCAACAATATGTCATCCACATATAATATTAGAAATGCTACAGAGCTCCCACTCACTTTCTTGTAAATACAGGCTTCTCCAAAAGTCTGTATAAAACCATATGCTTTGATCACACTATCAAAGTTTATTCCAACTCCAAGAGGCTTGCACCAGTCCATAAATGGATCGCTGGAGCTTGCACACTTTGTTAGCACCTTTGGATCGACAAAACCTTCTGTTGCATCATATACAACTCTTCTTTAAGATATCCATTAAGGAATGCAGTTTTGACATCCATTTGCCAAATTTCATAATCATAAAATGCGGCAATTGCTAACATGATTCGGAAGACTTAAGCATCGTACGGTGAGAAGGTCTCTCATAGTCAACTCCTTGAACTTGTCGAAAACCTTTGCAACTCAAAGTCGATGGCTCTATCGTAGGTCAGTAATCTTACCGGTCCAGCTGTCAGTCTTTCTTCGTTCGTACTTAGACTCCAATTAATTCTCTTTATATCGAGCCCTGCCCACGCATTTCTTTATACAGGCACGCCTCAACGACAATGTCACACTTGTTCTGCATACATGGATCCCATACTCAGTGATTTTCTTTTATAGCCCTTCAAAGCCCAATGTATTGCCGTAATCTCATGCAGGGGGCCCTCATTCTCGGTTTTCATCTCTAGTTGTCGGTTCGCTCATGGGTCCTTACAGCTTATTTCATTGTGTCCAGAAAGCGTTGTTATAATTTACCCTCACACTGGTGCGGAACCATACTCTGTTGTTTCTACGAGTGTTCGGGTAGTAACTTATCTTGAGTTTCTAATTGCGTAGGAAATCACTAGAACTAATTTGTCTGCTGATTTGACTACTTCCCATTCGGGAGAAAGTACATGACGAGAAATCTTTTTACCTGTCCTATTGTTATCAAAGCTTCTTATTACACTAATCTATTTTTTTTTTTTGAAAAAAATTTAAACCAGGAGCCCCCTCACCCACTCAACTAGTCCTTACTCGAGAGAAAAACAGTTCTTCTATAGAACAGGATTCCACTTTCAGCAACACAGTCTTGCCTTTCGTGATCTGTGATTTAGATTGGTGCTCTGTAACCAATAGTCTTCTTGTTGTGCTGTATTTCACTGTTATTGAAGCTGCATCTTTCTAATTGTCTCTCGTTTTGAGGTTTCTGGAGGCTGATACGAACTGTCGTCTCAACAGATTTAGATGGTGCCCTTTTAACGTGGATGCAACTGTCTCTAATGCATAACCCCAAAACGATAGTGGTAGATCGGTAAGAGACATCATAGATTGCACTATATCCAATAAAGTACGGTTATGACGTTCGGACACACCATTATGCTGTGGTGTTCCATGTGGCATGAGTTTGTGAAACTATTCCACATTGTTTTAATTGAAGACCAAACTCATAACTCAAATATTTGTCTCCGCGATCAGATCGTAGAAACTTTATTTTCTTGTCACGATGATTTTCCACTTCACTCTGAATTTCTTTGAACTTTTCAAATGTTTCAGACTTATGTTTCATCAAGTAGATATACCCATATCTGCTCAAATCATCTGTGAAGTTCAGAAAATAACGATACTTGCCATGAGCCTTAACACTCATCGGACCGCATACATCAGTATGTATTATTTCCAATAAGTCAGTTGCTCGCTCCGGAGAATGGAGTCTTAGTCATCTTGCCCATGAGGCATGGTTCGCAAGCATCAAGTGATTCATAATCAAGTGATTCCAAAATCCCATCAGCATGGAGTTTCTTCATGCGCTTTACACCAATATGACCTAAACGGCAGTGCTACAAATAAGTTGCACTATCATTATTAACTTTGTATCTTTTGGTTTCAATATTATGATTATGTGTATCACTACGATCGAGATCCAACGAACTATTTTCATTGGGTGTGTAACCATATAAGGTTTTATTCATGTAAACAGAACAACAATTTATTCTCTTACTTAAATGAATAACCGTATTACAATAAACATGATCAAATCATATTCATGCTTAACGCAAACACCAAATAACACTTATTCAGGTTCAACACTAATCCCGAAAGTATAGGGAGTGTGCGATGATGATCATATCAATCTTGGAACCACTTCCAACACACATCGTCACTTCACCCTTAACTAGTCTCTGTTTATTCTGCAACTCCCGTTTCGAGTTACTAATCTTAGCAACTGAACTAGTATCAAATACTGAGGGGTTGCTATAAACACTAGTAAAGTACACATCAATAACATGTATATCAAATATACTCACTTTGCCATCCTTCTTATCTGCCAATCACTTGGGGTAGTTCCGCTTCCAGTGACCAGTCCCTTTGCAGTAGAAACACTTAGTCTCAGGCTTAGGACCAGACTTGGGCTTCTTCACTTGAGCAGGAACTTGCTTGCTGTTCTTCTTGAAGTTCCCCTTCTTCCCTCTGCCCTTTTCTTGAAACTAGTGGTCTTGTCTACCATCAACACTTGATGTTTTTCTCGATTTCTACCTTCGTCAATTTCCGCATTACGAAGAGCTTGGGAATCGTTTCCGTTATCCCTTGCATATCATAGTTCATCACGAAGTTCTACTAACTTGGTGATGGTGACTAGAGAATTCTGTCAATCACTATCTTATCTGGAAGATTAACTCCCACTTGATTCAAGCAATTGTAGTACTCAGACAATCTGGGCACATGCTCACTAGTTGAGCGATTCTCCTCCATCTTTTAGCTATAGAACTTGTTGGAGATTTCATATCTCTCAACTCGGGTATTTGCTTGAAATATTAACTTCAACTCCTGGAACATCTCATATGCTCCATGACGTTCAAAACGTCTTTGAAGTCCTGATTCTAAGCCATTAAGCATGGTGCACTAAACTATCAAGTAGTCATCATATTGAGCTAGCCAAACGTTCATAACGTCTGCATCTGCTCCTGCAATAGGTCTGTCACCTAGCGGTGCATCAAGGACATAATTCTTCTATGCAGCAATGAGGATAAACCTCAGATCACGGATCCAATCCGCATCATTGCTACTAACATCTTTCAACACAATTTTCTCTAGGAACATATCAAAATAAACACAGGGAAGCAACAATGCGAGCTATTGATCTACAACATGATTTGCAAAATACTACCAGGACTAAGTTCACGATAAATTTAAGTTCAATTAATCATATTACTAAAGAACTCCCACTTAGATAGACATACCTCTAATCCTCTAAGTGATTACGTGATCCAAATCAACTAAACCATGTCTGATCATCACGTGAGATGGAGTAGTTTCATTGGTGAACATCACTATGTTGATCATATCTACTATATGATTCACGCTCGACCTTTCGGTCTCCGTGTTCCGAGGCCATGTCTGTATATGCTTGGCTCGTCAAGTATAACCTGAGTATTCCGCGTGTGCAACTGTTTTGCACCCGTTGTATTTGAACGTAGAGCCTATCACACCCGATCATCACGTGGTGTCTCAGCACGAAGAACTTTCGCAACGGTGCATACTCAGGGAGAACACTTCTTGATAATTAGTGAGAGATCATATTATAATGCTACCATCAATCAAAGCAAGATAAGATGCATAAAAGATAAACATCACATGCAATCAATATAAGTGATATGATATGGCCCTCATCATCTTGTGCTTGTGATCTCCATCTCCGAAGCACCGTCATGATCGCCATCGTCCCCGGCGCGACACCTTGATCACCATCGTAGCATCGTTGTCGTCTCGCCAATCTTATGCTTCCACGACTATCGCTACCGCTTAGTGATAAAGTAAAGCATTACAGCGCGATAGCATTGCATACAATAAAGCGACAACCATATGGCTCCTGCCAGTTGCCGATAACTCGGTTACAAAACATGATCATCTCATACAATAAAATTTAGCATCATGTCTTGACCATATCACATCACAACATGCCCTGCAAAAACAAGTTAGACGTCCTCTACTTTGTTGTTGCAAGTTTTACGTGGCTGCTACGGGCTTAAGCAAGAACCAATCTTACCTACGCATCAAAACCACAACGATAGTTTGTCAAGTTGGTGCTGTTTTAACCTTCGCAAGGACTGGGCGTAGCCACACTCGGTTCAACTAAAGTTGGAGAAACTGTCACCCGCTAGCCACCTTTGTGCAAAGCACGTCGGGAGAACCGGTCTCGCGTAAGCGTATGCGTAATGTCGGCCCGGGCCGCTTCATCCAACAATACCGCCGAACCAAAGTATGACATGCTGGTAAGCAGTATGACTTATATCGCCCACAACTCACTTCTGTTCTACTCATGCATATAACATCAACACATAAAACCTAGGCTCGGATGCCACTGTTGGGTTTCGTAGTAATTTCAAAAAAATTCCTACGCACACGCAAGATCATGGTGATGCATAGCAACTAGAGGGGAGAGTGTGATCTACGTACCCTTGTAGATCGACAACGGAAGCGTTAGCACAACGTGGTTGATGTAGTCGTACGTCTTCACGATCCGACCGATCCAAGCACCGTTACTCCGGCACCTCCGAGTTCTTGGCACACGTTCAGCTCGATGACGATCCCCGGGCTCCGATCCAGCAAAGCTTCGGGGATGAGTTCCGTCAGCACGACAGCGTGGTGACGATCTTGATGTTCAACCGTCGCAGGGCTTCGCCTAAGCACTGCTACAATATGACCGAGGTGTAATATCGTGGAGGGGGGCACCGCACACGGCTAAGGAACGATCACGAAGATCAACTTGTGTGTTCTAGGGTGCCCCCTTGCCCCCGTATATAAAGGAGCCAAGGGGAGGGGGCAGCCGGCCAAGGAGGGGCGCGCCAAGGGGGAGTCCTACTCCCACTGGGAGTAGGACTCCCTTCTTTCCTAGTTGGATAAGGAGAAGGGGAAAGAGGAGGAAGAGGGAAATGAAAGGGGGGGGGCGCCGCCCCCTTCCCTTGTCCTATTCGGACTAGGAAGGGGTGGGGCGCGCAGCCACCTCTTGCCTCCTTCCCTCTTCTCCCTTAAGGCCCATGTAGGCCCAATAACCCCCCGGGGGGTTCCGGTAACCCCCCCGGTACTCCGGTAAAATCCCGATTTCACCCGGAACGATTCCGATATCCAAATATAGGCTTCCAATATATCGATCTTTATGTCTCGACCATTTTGAGACTCCTCGTCATGTCCATGATCACATCCAGGACTTCGAACAAACTTTGGTACATCAAAATGTATAAACTCATAATGAAACTGTCATCGTAATGTTAAGCGTGCGGACCCTACGGTTTCGAGAACAATGTAGACATGACTGAGACATGTATCCGGTCAATAACCAATAGCGGGACCTGGATGCCCATATTGGCTCCTACATATTCTA
Organism: Triticum urartu; assembly: GCF_003073215.2. NCBI lineage: Eukaryota > Viridiplantae > Streptophyta > Magnoliopsida > Poales > Poaceae > Triticum > Triticum urartu. Next base: position 265,617,365 of record NC_053028.1, read on the forward strand.
CGAAGATCTTTATAGGTCAGACCGCATAACAACATACGTTGTTTCCTTTGTCATCGGTATGTTACTTGCCTGAGTTTCGATCGTCGGTATCTCAATACCTAGTTCAATCTCGTTACCGACAAGTCTCTTTAATCGTTCCGTAATACATCATCTCACAACTAACTCATTAGTTGCAATGCTTGCAAGGCTTATGTGATGTGCATTACCGAGAGGGCCCAGAGATACCTCTCCGACAATCGGAGTGACAAATCCTAATCTCGAAATACGCCAACCCAACATGTACCTTTGGAGACACCTGTAGAGCACCTTTATAATCACCCAGTTACGTTGTGACGTTTGGTAGCACACAAAGTGTTCCTCCGGCAAACGGGAGTTGCATAATCTCATAGTCATAGGAACATGTATAAGTCATGAAGAAAGCAATAGCAACATACTAAACGATCGGGTGCTAAGCTAATGGAATGGGTCATGTCAATCAGATCATTCACCTAATGATGTGATCCCGTTAATCAAATAACAACTCTTTGTCCATGGTTAGGAAACATAACCATCTTTGATTAACGATCTAGTCAAGTAGAGGCATACTAGTGACACTCTGTTTGTCTATGTATTCACACATGTATTATGTTTCCGGTTAATACAATTCTAGCATGAATAATAAACATTTATCATGATATAAGGAAATAAATAATAACTTTATTATTGCCTCTAGGTCATATTTCCTTCAAGAATTATGAAGGTGACTTTGCCACAAATACGATGTCAACTACATGATCATGCAAAGTAATATATGAGATATGGGAAATGTATTATTATATAGACACACGAAGAAATACCCACACCACGATACTACAGGGTGGTATGGGCGGAACCTTAGCCGCCACCCTGTCCCCTCCCCCAAGACCACCTCCTAAAAATAAACTTACCAAGATCGCCTAGAGAGGATAGATAGCTTCGAGGAATTCTAGCTGTCATTATCTCCTTTCCATGCCTCCCCCCATGTTCTCGGATGCTCACGAAGGGCATTGGCATGTAGTGTCATCACGCGCCAATGCATGCTCATTGTAATGCCCCAACCAAACTAGTCATTTCATCCATCGGTTTCTGGCTATTGTGCATGGCTACCACCTAGGATCTAGACTGACCTCACAGATTAACACTAGTCTTTCCCATGCACTTTGTTCTCATTCGCGCCCGCCCAAAATGTGTAGTGCTTTCTATCCCTTAGGAGCAGCGAACACTGAAGGAAATATGCCCTAGAGGCAATAATAAAGTTGTTATTTATATTTCCTTATATCATGATAAATATCTATTATTCATGCTAGAATTGTATTAACCGAAAACTTGATACATGTGTGAATACATAGACAAAACAAAGTGTCCCTAGTATGCCTCTACTAGACTAGCTTGTTAATCAAAGATGGTTAAGTTTCCTAACCATAAACATGTGTTGTCATTTGATGAGCGGGATCACATCATTAGGAGAATGATGTGATGGACAAGACCCATCCGTTAGCTTAGCATAATGATCGTTAAGTTTTATTGCTACTGCTTTCTTCATGACTTATACATATTCCTTTGACTATGAGATTATGCAACTCCCGGATACCAGAGGAATACCTTGTGTGCTATCAAATGTCACAACGTAACTGGGTGATTATAAATATGCTCTACGGATATCTCTGAAGGTGTTTTGTTGGGTTGGCATAGATCGAGATTAGGATTTGTCACTCCAAGTATCGGAGAGGTATCTCTGGGCCCTCTCGGTAATGCACATCATGATAAGCCTTGCAAGCAATGTGACTAATGAGTTAGTTGCGGGATGATGCATTACAGAACGAGTAAAGAGACTTTCCAGTAACGAGATTGAACTAGGTATGAAGATACCGACGATCGAATCTCGACTCTCGAGCAAGTAACATACCGATGACAAAGGGAATGACATATGTTGTCATTATGGTTTGACCGATAAAGATCTTCGTAGAATATGTGGGAACCAATATGAGCATCCAGTTTCCGCTATTGGTTATTGACCGGAGAGGTGTCTCGGTCATGTCCACATAGTTCTCGAACCCATAGGGTCCGCACGCTTAACGTTCGATGATGATTTGTATTATGAGTTATATGTTTTGGTGACGGAAAATTGTTCGGAGTCCCGGATGAGATCACGGACATGACGAGGAGTCTCGAGATGGTCGAGAGGTAAAGATTGATATATTGGACGATAGTATTCGGACACCGGAAGTGTTTCGGAATGTATTGGGTACGTATTAGAGTACGGGGGGGGGGGTGGGGTTACCGGAACCCCCTGGGGGAAGACATGGGCCATATGGGCCATGCGAGGGAGGCAAGGCAGCCCACAAGGTGTGGTGCCCCCCTCCCCAGGGAAGGAGTCAGAATTGGGCTAGGGGAGGGGGCGGCGCCCCCCCTTTCCTTCTTCGCCCTCTCCTTCCCCCTTTCCCCTTCCGGTAAAAGGAAAGGGCGGGGGGCGAATTGGACTAGGAGTCCAAGTATGAGTCCTCCCACTTGGCGCACCCATAGTCTGGCCTCCTCCCCTCTCCCTCCTTTATATACGGGGGCAGGGGGCACCTCTAGGGCACATTAATTGTTCTTAGCCATGTGCAGTGCCCCCCTCCACCGTTTACTCCTCCAGTCATGTTGTCGTAGTGCTTAGGTGAAGCCCTGCGCGGATCACTTCACCATCCACATCACCACGCTGTCATGCAACTCCCGAATACCGGAGGAACACTTTGTGTGCTACCAAACGTCACAACATAACTGGGTGATTATAAAGGTGCTCTACAGGTGTCCCCGATGGTGTTTGTTGAGTTGGCATGGATCAAGATTAGGATTTGTCACTCCGATTATCAGAGCGGTATCTCTGGGCCCTCTCGGTAATGTACATCACTATAAGCCTTGCAAGCAATGTAGCTAATGAGTTAGTTACCGGATGTAACATTACGGAACGATTAAAGAGACTTGTCAGTAACGAGATTGAACTAGGTATTGGAATATCGACGATCGAATCTCGGGCAAGTAACATACCGATGACAAAGGGAACAACGTATATCGTCATGCGGTTTGACCGATAAAGATCTTCGTAGAATATGTAGGAACCAATATGAGCATCCAGGTTCCGCCATTGGTTATTGACCGGAGACATGTATCGGTCATGTCTACATAGTTCTTGAACCTGTAGGGTCCGCACGCTTAAAGTTCGGTGACAATCAGTATTACGAGTTTATGTGTTTTGATGTACCGAAGGTAGTTCGAAGTCCCAGATTTGATCACGGACATGACAAGGAGTCTCGAGATGGTCAAGACGTAAATATAAATATATTGGAAGCCTATGTTTGGACATCAGAATGGTTCCGGGTGAAATCGGGAGTATACCGGAGCACCGGGAGGTTACCAGAACCCCCCGGGGGTATATGGGCCTTATTGGGCCTTAGTGGAAGAGAGGGGAAAGAAGAAAAGGAGGGGGCGCCCCCCAAGCCCAATCCGAATTGGGAAGGGGCCGCCCCCCTTTCCTTCCTTCCTTCTTCCTCCTCCTTCCTTCTCTCCTAAAACCAACAAAGGGAAGAGGGGGAATCCTACTCCCGGTGGGAGTAGGACTCCCTTGGGGCGCGCCTAGAGAGGCCGGCCCCCTCCCCCTCCTCCACTCCTTTATATACGGGGGAGGGGGCACCCATAGACACACAAGTTGATCATTGATCTTTAGCCGTGTGCGGTGCCCCCCTCCACCATAATCCACCTCGGTAATATCGTAGCGGTGCTTAGGCAAAGCCCTGTTCTGGTAGCAACATCATCACCATCATCACGCCGTCGTGCTGACGAAGCTCTCCCTCGACACTTTGCTGGATCAAGAGTTCGAGGGATGTCATCGAGCTGAACGTGTGCAGAACTCGGAGGTGCCGTACGTTCGCTACTTGATCAGTTGAATCGAGAAGACGTTCGACTACATCAACCGCGTGAAACTAACGCTTCCGTTTTCGGTCTACGAGGATACGTGGACACACTCCCCCCTATCGTTGCTATGCATCTCTTAGATAGATCTTGTGTGATCATAGGAATTATTTTTGAAATTGCATGCTATGTTCCCCAACAAACACATTCTAGCTTGTTAGTGCTTTCTACCCCCTAGGAGCAGCGAACGCATTCTAGCTTGCGTAGTGCTTTCTACCCCGATACGTCCATTTTGCATCATGTTTTCCTACTATTATTTATGATGTTTTTATCAATAATAATGCTTTTTGTAGTAATTCTAATGCCTTTTCTCTCATAATATGCAAGGTATACACAAAGAGGGAGAATTACAGCAGCTAGAAATCTGGACCTAGAAAAGCTAGATCAGAGAACCTATTCTGCACAACTCCAAACAAGCTGATCATGGTGATGATCTTGATGGTGATGCATAGCAACGAGAGGGGAGAGTATTGTCTACGTACCCTCATAGTCCGTAAGCGGAAGCGTTATGACAATGCGGTTGATGTAGTCGTACGTCTTCATGATCGACCGATCTAGCACCGAAGGTACGGCACCTCCGCGATCTGCACACGTTCGGCTCGGTGACGTCTTGCGAACTCACAATCCAGTAGAGCTTTGAGGGAGAGCTTTGTTAGCACGACGGCGTGATGACGGTGATGATGTTGCTACTAGAACAAGGCTTCGCCTAAGCACCGCTACGATATTACCGAGGTGGATTATGGTGGAGGGGGCACCGCACACGACTAAAGATCAATGATCAACTTGTGTGTCTATGGGGTGCCCCCTCCCCCGTATATAAAGGAGTGGAGGAGGGGGAGGGGCCGGCCTCTCTAGGCGCGCCCCAAGGGAGTCCTACTCCCACCGGGAGTAGGATTCCCCCTCTTCCCTTTGTTGGTTTTAGGAGAGAAGGAAGGAGGAGGAACAAGGAAGGAAGGGGGGGCCCTTCCCAATTCAGATTGGGCTTGGGGGGCGCCCCATCCTTTGCTTCTTTCCCCTCTCTTCCACTAAGACCCAATAAGACCCATATACCTCCCGGGGGGTTCCGGTAACCTCCCGGTGCTTCGGTATACTCCCGATTTCACCCAGAACCATTCTGATGTCCAAACATAGACTCCCAATATATCGATATTTATGTCTTGACCATCTCGAGATTCCTCGTCATGTCCGTGATCAAATCTGGGACTCCGAACTACCTTCGGTACATCAAAACACATAAACTCGTAATACCGATCGTCACCGAACGTTAAGCGTGCGGACCCTACGGGTTCGAGAACTATGTAGACATGACCGAGACATGTCTCCGGTCAATAACCAATAGCGTAACCTGGATGCTCATATTGGTTCCTACATATTCTACGAAGATCTTTATCGGTCAAACCGCATGACGATATACGTTGTTCCCTTTGTCATCGGTATGTTACTTGCCCGAGATTCGATCGCCGGTATTCCAATACCTAGTTCAATCTTGTTACCAACAAGTCTCTTTACTCATTCCGTAATGTTACATCCCGTAACTAACTCATTAGCTACATTGCTTGCAAGGCTTATAGTGATGTACATTACCGAGAGGGACCAGAGATACCTCTCCGACAATCGGAGTGACAAATCCTAATCTTGATCCATGCCAACTCAACAAACACCATCAGAGACACCTGCAGAGCACCTTTATAATGACACAGTTACGTTGTGACGTTTGGTAGCACACAAAGTGTTCCTCCGGTATTCGGGAGTTGCATGATCTCATAGTCATAGGAACATGTATAGTTATGGAGAAAGCAATAGAAACAAACTAAACGATCATCGTGCTAAGCTAATGGATGGGTCAAGTCAATCACATCATTCTCTAATGATGTGATCCCGTTAATCAAATGACAACTCATGTCTATGGTTAGGAAACATAACCATCATTGATTCAACGAGCTAGTCAAGTAGAGGCAAACTAGTGACACTCTGTTTGTCTATGTATTCACGCATGTACTAAGTTTCCGGTTAATACAATTCTAGCATGAATAATAAACATTTATCATGATATAAGGAAATATAAATAACAACTTTATTATTGCCTCTAGGGCATATTTCCTTCAGCTGAAACTTCTCAGAGATTTTTTATCAAATATATGATGAATATTGGAGCAAATAACTACCAGAGGGGGCCCACCAGGTGGGCACAACCCACGTGGGCGCGCCAAGGAGCCCAGACGTGCCCTGGTGGGTTGTGCTCACCCAGGCCCACCTCCGGTGCCCATCTTCTAGTATATAAGTCACTTTGACCTTGAAAAAAAATAAGGAGCGGAGTTTCGGGATGGAGCGCCGCCATCTCGAGGCGGAACTTGGGCAGGAGCACTTTTGCCCTCCGGCGAAGCGATTCCGCCGGGGGAACTTCCCTCCCGGAGGGGGAAATCATCGTCCTCGTCATTACCAACAACTCTCCCATCTTGGGGAGGGCAATCTCCGTCAACATCTTCAACAGCACCATCTCATATCAAACCCTAGTTCATCTCTTGTGTTCAATCTTGTTACCGGAACTATAGATTGGTGCTTGTGGGTGACTAGTAGTGTTGATTACATCTTGTAGTTGATTACTATATGGTTTATTTGGTGGAAGATTTTATGTTCAGATCCAATATGCTATTTAATACCCCTCTGATCTTGAGCATGATTATCATTTGTGAGTAGTTACTTTTGTTCTTGAGGTCACGGGAGAAATCATGTTGCATGTAATCATGTGAACTTGATATGTGTTCGATATTTTGATAGTATGTATGTTGTGATTCCCTTAGTGGTGTCATGTGAACGTCGACTACATGACACTTCACCATATTTGGGCCTAAGGGAATGCATTGTGGAGTAGCAATTAGATGATGGGTTGCGAGAGTGACAGAAGCTTAAACCCCAGTTTATGCGTTATTCCGTAAGAGACCGATTGGATCCAAAAGTTTAATGCTATGGTTAGAATTTATTCTTAATACTTTTCTCGTAGTTGCGGATGCTTGCGGGAGGGTTAATTATAAGTAGGAGGTTTGTTCAAGTAAGAACATCACCTAAGCACCAGTCCACCCACATATCAAATTATCAAAGTACCGAACACGAATTAAACCAACATGATGAAAGTGACTAGATGAAAATCCCGTGTACCCTCAAGAACGCTTTGCTTATCATAAGAGACCGTTTTGGCCCGTACTTTGCCTCAAAAGGATTTGGCTATCTTGCTGCACTTTTGTTAACTATCGTTACTTGCCCGCTACAAATTATCTTGCTATCAAACTACTTAGTTACTTACAATTTCAGCACTTGCAGGCATTACCTTACTGAAAACTACTTGTCATTTCCTTCTGCTCCTCGTTGGGTTTGACACTCTTACTTATCGAAAAGAGATACAATTGATCCCTTATACTTGTGGGTCATCAAGGCTATTTTCTAGTGCCGTTGCCGGGGAGTGAAGTGCCTTTGGTAAGTGGAATTTGGTAAGGAAACATTTATATAGTGTGCTGAAATTTATTGTCACTTGTTACTATGGAAAACAATCCTTTGAGGGGGTTGTTTGGGGTATCTTCACCTCGACCGGAACCACAATTAGCTACCCCTCAAACTACTGCACCTATTGAAAATATTGAATGTGAAATTCCTTTGGGTATGATAGAATAAGTACTAGCTAATCCTTATGCAGGAGATGGAACCAAACATCCTGATATGCACTTGATATATGTAGAACTAATTTGTGGATTGTTCAAGCTTGCAGGTTTACCCAGGGATGAAGTTATGAAAAATGTTTTCCCTTTATCTTTGAAGGGAAAAGCATTGGCACGGTATAGGCTATGCGATGATATTGGATCTTGGAATTGAAATCGTTTGAAATTGGAGTTCCACCAAAAAATTTATCATATGCATCTAGTTCATCGTGATCAGAATTATATATATAATTTTTGGCCTCGTGAAGGAGAAATTATCGCTCTTGCTTGGGGTAGGATTAAGTCAATGTTATATTCATGCCCCGATCATGAGCTCTCAAAAGAAATTATTATCCAAAACATTTATGCTCGGCTTTCTCGTAATGATCAAACCATGCTTGATACTTCTTGTGCTGGTTTTTTTATGAAGAAGACTATTGAATTCCAGTGGGATCTTTTGGAAAGAATTAAACGCAACTCTGAAGATTGGGAACTCGAGAAGGTAAAGAGTCAGATATTAAGCTTAAGTATTATTGTGTTAAATCTTTTATGAATACCAATGCTTTTCAAAAGTTTAGCACAAAATATGGACTTAGTAGCTTCCTTCTGTGAATCATTTGCTACTTGATATCGCTTGAAGCTACGTCGGTATTTCCCCAAAGAGGAAGGGATGATGCAGCACAACGGCGGTAGGTATTTCCATAATATGTGAAACCAAGGTTATCGAACTAGAAGGAGAACCAAGCAACACAACGTAAACAACACGTGCACACAAATAACAACTTCTCGCAACCCGACGTGTTAAAGGGGTTGTCAATCCTTTCCGGGGTACGGCGCCTCAACATAGGCAAACATACGTGAGGTAAATTTGTAGTAGCTTGATAGATCAAATGCCAAATAAAATAAATAAGAATAAATTGCAGCAAGGTATTTTTGGGTCTTTGGATTAATAGATCTGAAAATAAAATCAAAGGAAAAGTAGACCGCGAAGGAAAATAATATGAGAAAGAGACCCGGGGGCCGTAGGTTTCACTAGTGGCCTCTCTCTCGAAAAATAGCAAATGGTGGGTAAAAAATTACTGTTGGGAAATTGATATAACTTCAAATACTCATGACGACATCCAGGCAATGATCATTACATAGACATCACGTCCAAGATTAGTAGACCGACTCCTGCCATCATCTACTACTATTACTCCACACATCGACTGCTATCTAGCATGCATCTAGTGTATTAAGTTCATGGAGAAACGGAGTAATGCAATAAGAACGATGACATGATGTAGACAAGATCTATCTATGTAGAGATAGACCCCATCGTTTTATCCTTAGTAGGAACGATACATACGTGTCGGTTCCCCTTCTGTCACTAGGATCAAGCACCGTAAGATCAAACCCACTACAAAGCACCTCTTCCCATTGCAAGATAAATAGATCAAGTTGGACAAACAAAACCCCAGAAGAAATACGAGGCTATAAGCAATCATGCATAAAAGAGATCAAAGAAACTCAAATATTTTCATGGATATAAAAAGATAGATCTGATCATAAACTCAAAGTTCATCGATCCCAACAAACACACCGCAAAAAGAGTTACATCATATGGATCTCCAAGATACCATTGTATTGAGAATCAAGAGAGAGAGAGAAAGCCATCTAGCTACTAACTACGGACCCGAAGGTCTATAAAGAACTACTCATGCATCATCTGAGAGGCACCAATGGAGGTGGTGAACCCCATCTGAGATGGTGTCTAGATTGGATCTGGTAGTTCTGGACTCTGCGGCGGTTGGTTAAATATTTCGTCGACTCTCCTAGGGTTTTGGGAATATTGGGGTATTTATAGAGCAAAGAGGCGGTCCAGGGGGCACCCGAGGTGGGCACAACCCACCAGGGCACGCCTGGGCCTCCTGGCTCGCCCTGGTGGGTTGTGCTCTCCTCGGAGGACCCCCCAGGCGCAACCAGGGCACATTATGTTCCTTCTGGTCCATAAAAAATCTCCGTAAAGTTTTGTGGCATTTGGACTCGGTTTGATATTGATTTTCTGCGATGTAAAAAACATGGGAAAAACAACAACTGGCACTTGGCACTATGTCAATAGGTTAGTACCAAAAAATTATATAAAATGACTATAAAATGATTATAAAACACCCAAGATTGATAATATAACAACATGGAATAATAAAAAATTATAGATACGTTGGAGACGTATCAGCATCCCCAAGCTTAACTCCTACTTGTCCTCGAGTAGGGAAGTGATAAAAACAGAATTTTGATGTGGAATGATGCCTATCATGTCATATCATATTCTTTCCTTTATAGCATGGACATTTGGACTTTTATATTGTTCAAAGCAATAGTCTAGTTTTGACATGATAATTTAAATACTCAAGCATATTAACAAGCAATCATGTCTTTCAAAATATCAATGCTAAAATAATTTATCCCTAGCCCATCATGCTCAACCATTGGTTCATTCATGAAACACACTTGCATATTAGCTACACCCAATACTCAAGTACGATCATATTTCCTCCTAGTTGGTGCTTTTATAAGAGAAGATGGAGACTCAAATTCAAAATAAAAATTGCATAAAGTAAAATAAAGGCCCTTCGCAGAGGGAAGTAGGGATTTGTAGAGGTGCCAGAGCTCAAAGCAAAAAACTTAGAGATAAAAACATTTTGGGAGGTGTATCCATCCCACCAACGAAAACGACTTAGAGTTCCCAATACTTACCATGCTTAGATATATCATAGGTGGTTCCGAAACAGAAAATAAAGTTTATTCCTTTTTCCACCATACTTTCACTTTCCATGGCTAACCGTATCCACGGGTGCCTTCCATAACAACACTTTCCAAGGAATTTATTATTTGACAACATAAAGTAAATTCATTTTTTTCATTTCAGGACTGGGCATCCCTAATACCTTTGCCCCACTCTCCTGCAATGACAAGTGAATAAACATTCATCGTGAGAATAACACATCTAGCATGGAAAATATTAGCCACCCCTCACCGCTCCGCGAGCGAAACGAACACACAAAAGAGAAGTTTATTTTGAAAGTTAGAGATGGCACATGCAAATTTGCTTAGAATGATAAAATAATATCGCATATAGGTAGATATAGTGGATTCATGTGGCAAAACTGGTTCAAAGGTTTTTGGATGCACAAGTAGAGATCATACTTAGTGCAAAATAAAGGCTAGCAAAAGATTGAGAAGCGACCAATGAAGAAACAGATAATCTCATAAGCGAGTATTAAGCATAATTAACACCGAATAATGCACCATAAGTAGGATATAATTTCATTGCATGACTATTGACTTTCGTGCTTGCATAGGGAATCACAAACCTTAACACCAATATTCTTACTAAAGCATAATTACTCATCAAGATGACTCACATATCACATCATCATATCTCAAAACTATTACTAAGAATCAAGTTTATTTTGTCCAATGATCTTCATGAAAGTTTTTATTATATTCTTCTTGGATATCTATCACTTTGGGACTAATTTTCATGTGTTGCTTTTCATAAGCTCAAACAAATATAAGTGAAGATCATGAGCATAATTTTTCTTTGTTTCTCTCAAATTAATTTAGGTGAAGCAAGAGAGAATTTCTTGAAAATTTTACTATCTCTCAAATAAATCTAAGTGAAGCAAGAGCGCATTTCTTCAAAAATACTAAGCACACCGTGCTCAAAAAGATATAAGTGAAGCACTAGAGCAAGTCCATAGCTCATAAAAATTTAAGTGAAGCATAGAGAGCAATTGTTAAGTCATGACATAATTTTGGCTCTCCCAAATAGGTGTGTCCAGCAAGGGATCAAGACCTAAAAAACAAAATTAAATAAGCAAAGACTCATATCATACAAGATGCTCCAAGCAAAACACATAGTATGTGACGAATAAAAATATAGCTTCGAGTAAAATACCGATGGTTGTTAGAAGAAAGAGGGGATGCCACTCGGGGGAATCCCCAAGCTTAGTAGGTTGCTCATGTTTTGATAATAGCTTGGGATGCCGAGGCATCCCCAAGCTTAGGCTCTTCTACTCCTTATTCCTTCATCCATCGTAAGATAACCCAGAACTTGAAAACTTCAATCACACAAAACTCAACAAAACCTTCGTGAGATCCGTTAGTATAAGAAAGCAAATCACCACTATAAATACTATAGCAAACCAATTCATATTTTGTTCTTGAATTATATGTACTATATTCCAACTTTTCTATGGCAAAAACTCATCAAAGAAAACCATAGAGCCATCAAAATAAGCACACAATGCAAAGAAAACAGAATCTGTTAAAACAGAACAACCTGTAGCAATATGATTATTTAGAATACTTTTGTAACCCCCAAAATTCTTAAAAAATAGGACAAACTGAGAAATTTGTGTATTGATCTACCGCAAAAGGAACGGGTATTTTATCGCTCTCTGGTTAAAAATGAGAATTATTTTCGTGAGCGCAAAAGTTTCTGTTTTTCAGCAAGATCAAACAACTATCACCCAAGAAGATCCTAACGGCTTACTTGGCACAAACACTAATTAAAACATAAAAACACAGTCATAACAGTATCATAATTGTGCTAACACTCAAAAACAGGAATCAGAAAGCAAAAATAAATTTTATTCATTGTGTTGCCTCCCAACAAGCGCTATCGTTTTATGCCCCTAGCTAGGCATAAGATTTCAACGATGCTCACATGAAAGATAGGAATTGAAACACAAAGAGAGCGTAATGAAACATGTGAAAAACACATTAAAGTATAACATACTTCCTATGCATAGGAATTTTATAAGCAAACAAATTATCAAGACACGAAATATCTAGCATATGCAAGCAAGAAAAAAGAAATAATAACAATCTCAACATAACGAGGGGTAATTTAGTAGCATGAAAATTTCTACAACCTCTCTCATAATAGTTACATGTAGGATCATAATCAAATTCAACAATATAGCTATCATATACACGACCTTTCCAAACCCACTTTCATAAAAAAAATCATAAGATTGAACACTCTCCAAATATGTTGGATTATTTTTACCTAAAGTTGACGCTCTACCAAACCCACTTTCAATATTATTGCAAACATTATTATCAATAACATATTCATCATTAGGCTTAAATAAAATTTCAAGATCATAAGAAGCATCACCCCAACCATGATCATTACAATGAGTAGTGGACATAACAAGATTAACATCCTCAAGCTTGGGGTTTTTCATATCATTAACACAATTGACATTAATAGAATTTATAGTATAATCATTGCAATCATGCTTTTCATTCAAGGAGCTATCATGAATCACTTCATAAATCTCTTCGTCACAATTTTTAGATTCACAAATCTCAAGCAAAACTTCATAAAGATAATCTACTGCACTCAACTCACTAGCAATTGGTTCACCATGATTGGATATTTTAAAAAAGATTAGCAAGTGGATGGGGATCCATATCAATAGATTTTTAGCAAGCAAAGATGCAAGCATAAAAAAGGCACATGGCAACACAAGCAAACAAAAGATCTGACGAGAAAACGGCGAACGAAAAAGAGGGCGAATAAAACGGCAAATTTTTGTGAAGTGGGGGAGAGGAAAATGAGAGGCAAATGGCAAATAGTGTAAATGCGAGGAGATGAGATTTATGATTGGGAACCTGGTATATGTTGAAGATCCTCCCCAGCAACGACGCCAGAAATTCCTTTTGATTTCGCTTGAAGCTACGTTGGTATTTCCCCAAAGAGGAAGGGATGATGCAGCACAATGGCGGTAGGTATTTCCCTCATATGTGAAACCAAGGTTATCGAACTACTAGGAGAACCAAGCAACACAACATAAACAGCACCTGCACACAAACAACAACTTCTCACAACCCGACGTGTTAAAGGGGTTGTCAATCCCTTCCGGGGTACAGCGCCTCAAGATAGGCAAACGAACATGAGATAAATTTGTAGTAGATTGATAGATCGAAAGCCAAATAAAATAAATAGGAGTAAATTACAGCAAGGTATTTTTGGGTTTTTGGATTAATAGATCTAAAAATAAAATCAAAGGAAAAGTAGACCGCGAAGGCCAATAATATGAGAAAGAGACCCGGGGGCCGTAGGTTTCATTAGTGGCTTCTCTCGAGAAAAATAGCAAATGGCGGGTAAACAAATTACTGTTGGGAAATTGATAGAACTTCAAATACTCATGACGATATCCAGGCAATGATCATTACATAGGCATCACATCCAAGATTAGTAGACCGACTCCTGCCTGCATCTACTACTATTACTCCACACATCGATCGCTATCCAGCATGCATCTAGTGTATTAAGTTCATGGAGAAACAGAGTAATGCAATAAGAACGATGACATGATGTAGACAAGACCTATCTATGTAGAGATAGACCCCATCGTTTTATCCTTAGTAGCAAGGATACATACTTGTCGGTTCCCCTTCTGTCACTAGGATCAAGCACCGTAAGATCGAACCCACTACAAAGCACCTCTTCCCATTGCAAGATAAATAGATCAAGTTGGCCAAACAAAACACAAATATCGGAGAAGAAATATGAGGCTATAAGCAATCATGCATAAAAGAGATAAAAGAAACTCAAATATTTTCATGGATATAAAAAGATAGAGCTGATCATAAACTCAAAGTTCATCGATCCCAAAAAATACACCGCAAAAAGAGTTACATCATATGGATCTCTAAGAGACCATTGTATTGAGAATCAAGAGAGAGAGAGGAAGCCATATAGCTACTAACTACGGACCCAAAGGTCTATAAAGAACTACTCATGCATCATCGGAGAGGCACCAATGGAGGTGGTGAACCCCATCTGAGATGGTGTCTAGATTGGATCTGGTTGTTCTGGACTCTGCGGCAACTGGATCAATATTTCGTCGGTTCCCCTAGGGTTTTGGGATTATTGGGGTATTTATAGAGCAAAGAGGCGGTCCATGGGGCACCCGAGGTGGGCACAACCCACCAGGGCGCGCCTGGGCCTCCTGGCGTGCCCTGGTGGCTTGTGCTCTCCTTGGAGTACCCCCCAGGAGTAGCCAGGGCCCATTATGTTCCTTCTGGTCCATAAAAAATCTCCGTAATGTTTTGTGGCATTTGGACTCAGTTTGATATTGATTTTCTGCGATGTAAAAAACAGCAACTGACACTTGGCACTATGTCAACAGGTTAGTACCAAAAAATGATATAAAATGGCTATAAAATGATTATAAAACATCCAAGGTTGATAATATAACAGCATGAAACAATCAAAAATTATAGATACGTTGGAGACGTATCACTACTCATGTTGATCTCCCTAAAGAGAAGTGGTTTAAATATCACCCACCTATTAAATAAGAAATTAAAGAACCGATACCAATTAAAGGAAGAAATCATAATTTACCAGTTGTTCCTTCTTCTTATATTGAGAAACCACCTTTCCCTATTAGGATAAAGGAACATGCTAAAGTTTCAACTGTGGTTAACAAAAGCTATATTAGACCACCTAAACCCGATGAACAAATCATAGTAGAACCTAGTATTGCTATGGTTAAAGATCTCTTGGAAGAATATATGGATGGGCATGTTATTTACTTCTGTGAAGAAGCTGCTAGAATTGCCAAACCTGATAAAAAGGATAAACATAGACCTGTTGTTGGCATGCCTGTTGTCTCAGGTAAAATAGGATATCACTGTTATCATGGTTTATGTGACATAGGTGCTAGCATGAGTGCTATTCCTTACACCTTATATCAAGAAATTATGAATGACATACCACCAGCAAAGATAGAAGACATAGATGTTACTATTAAACTTTCTAATAGAGACACTATATCACCAATTGGGATTGTTAGAGATGTTGAAGTCTTGTGTGGGAAAATAAAATACCCTACTAATTTTCTTGTTCTTGTTTCCCCACAAGATGACTTTTGTCCCATTATCTTTGGTAGACCTTTCTTGAACACCGTTAATGCCAGAATAGACTGTGAGAAACGAACTATCGGTGTTAGTTTTGGTTATGAGTCTCATGAGTTTAATTTTCCAAGTTTAGTAGAAAGCTTCATGAAAAAGAATTGCCTAGTAAGGACGAAATAATTGGTCTTGCTTCTATTGTTGTGCCTCCTACTGATCCACTAGAACAATATTTGCTAGACCATGAAAATGATTTACATATGCATGAAAGAAATGAAATAGATAAGATTTTGTTTGAACAACGTCCTCTGCTTAAACACAATTTTCCTATTAAAACTCTAGGAGGTCCTCCTCCCCCTAAAGGTGATCCTGTGTTTGAATTAAAACAACTGCCAGACACTTTGAAATAAGCTTATCTTGATGGAAATAAGATATATCCTGTTATTATAGTGCTAACCTTTCAGAACATGAAGAAGAAAGATTATTGAAAGTTCTAAGGAAGCATCGAGATGCTATTGGATATACTCTTGATGATTTAAAGGGCATTAGTCCCACTCTATGTCAGCACAAAATTAATATGGAACCTGATGCTAAACCCGTTGTTGATCACCAATGCCGGTTAAATCCAAAGATGAAGGAAGTGGTAAGAACGGAAATCTTAAAACTTCTGGAAGCAGGTATAATCTATCCTATAGCTGACAATAGATGGGTAAGTCCTGTTCATTTTGTTCCTAAGAAAGGAGGCATAACTGTTGTTCCTAATGATAAGAATGAACTTATTCCACAAAGAATTGTTATAGGCTATAGAATGGTAATTGATTTTAGAAAATTAAACAAAGAAACTTGGAAAGATCATTACCCTCTGCCTTTTATTGATCAAATGCTTGAAAGATTATGTAAGCACACACATTTTCGCTTCCTTGATGGATATTCTGTTTTTTCGCAAATACCTGCCTCTCAACCTGATCAAGAAAAGACCACTTTTACTTGTCCCTTTGGAACCTATGCTTATAGACGTATGCCTTTCGGTTTATGTAATGCACCTGCTACCTTTCAAAGATGCATAACTGCTATATTCTCTGACTTTTGTGAAAAGATTGTTGAGGTTTCACAGACGACTTCTCTATTTGTGGGAAGTCTTTTGATGATTGTTTAAGCAATCTTGATCGAGTTTTGCAAAGATGTGAACAAGCAAATCTTGTCTTGAATTGGGAGAAGTGCCACTTTATGGTTAATGAAGGCATTGTCTTGGGTCATAAAATTTATGAAAGAGGTATTGAAATGGGCAAATCTACAGTTGATGCAATTGAGAAAATGCCATGTCCTAAAGATATAAAAGGTATCCGTAGTTTGTTAGGTCATACTGGTTTCTATAGGAGATTTATCAAAGACTTTTCTAAAATTTCTAGGCCTCTTACGAATCTTTTGTAAAAGGATATTCCTTTTGTTTTTGATAATGATTGTTTAGAAGCCTTTGAAACACTCGAGAAAGCCTTAATTTCTGCACCTACTACTCAACCACCTGATTGGAACTTGCCTTTTGAAATTATGTGTGATGCTAGTGATTATGCTGTTGGTGCTGTTCTAGGACAATGAGTTGATAGGAAATTGAATGTTATTCATTATGCTAGTAAAAATCTAGACATTCTCAACGAAACTATGCTACTACTGAAAAAGAATTCTTAGCAGTGGTGTTTGCTTGTGACTAATTTAGACCTTATATTGTTGATTCCAAAGTAATTGTTCACACCGATCATGCTGCTATTAAATATCTTATGGAAAAGAAAGATGCTAAACCTAGACTTATTCGATGGGTTCTCTTGTTACAATAATTTGATTTACATATCATTGATAGAAAAGGAGCTGAGAACCCCGTAGCTAATAATTTATCTAGGCTTGAAAATGTGCCGGATGACCCACTACCTATTGATGATAGTTTTCCCGATGAGCAGTTAGCTGCAATAAATGTTTCTCATAATACTCCTTGGTATGTGATGTCTACTATGCAACTTTATTCTTGTAGACACAAGTTGGGCCTCCAAGCACAGAGTTTTGTAGGACAGTAGCAATTTTCCCTCAAGTGGATGACCTAAGGTTTATCAATCCGTGAGAGGTGTAGAATGAAGATGGTCTCTCTCAAACGACCATTCAACCAAATACTAGAAATCTCTTGTGTCCCCAACACACCCAATACAATGGCAAATTGTATAGGTGCACTAGTTCGGCGAAGAGATTGTAATAAAAGTGTAATATGCATGGTAGAAATATATTTTTATAATCTGAATAAATAAAAACAGCAAGGTAGCAAATAGTAAATGAGCACAAAAACGGTATTGCGATGCTTGAAAATGAGGCCCAGGGTCCGTACTTTCACTAGTGCAATCTCTCAACAGTGCTAACATAGTTGGATCATATAATTATCCCTCAAAGTGCAACAAAGAATCACTCCTGAGTTCATATTAGCGGAGAACAAAAGATAGAAATTGTTTGTAGGGAACGAGGCCACATCAAAGCTATTCTTTCCGCTCGATCTATTCAAGAGTTCGTACTAAAATAACGCAAAGCTATTTTTCCCGTTCGATATCCTAGAGTTCATACTAGAATAACAGCAAAGCATATTCATATTCATAATACTCAATCCACACAAAAAACTACAAAGAGACCCCAAAGTTTCTATCGGAGAAAAGATAATAAAAACGTGCATCAACCCCTATGCATAGATTACCCCAATATCACCACGGGAATCTGCAAGTTGAGTGCCATAACGTATATAAAGTGAATCAATATGATACCCCATTGTCACCTCAAGTATTCATACTGCAAGACATACATCATGTGTTCTCAAATCTGAACATTCAATCCGACATGACAAAACTTCAAAGGGTCAAGATTCAATTCATCACAACAAGAGTATAGAGGGGAGAAACATCATATGATCCATCTATATTAACAAAGCCCATGATATAGATCACGAGAGAGAGAGAGATTAAACACATAGCTACTGGTACAAACCCTCAGCCCCGAGGGTGGACTACTCCCTCCTCATCGTGCTGGACGTCGGGATGATGAAGATGGCCACCAGAGATGATTCCCGCCTCCGGCAGGGTGCCAGAACGGGTCTAAATTGGTTTTCGGTGGCTACGGAGCTTTGCGGCGGCGGAACTTTTGATCTAGGTTAACCCCGAGGGGTTTCAGAATATTTGGGAATTTATAGTGCAAAGAAGGGGTATGAGAGGCCACCGAGGTGGGCACAACCCACCTAGGTGCGCCAGGGGGCCCTGGAGCGCCCTGGTGGGGTGTGCCCCCTCGGGGCACCCCCTAGGTGCTGCTCTGGCCCATCGGGAGTCTTCTGGTCCATAAAAAATCCACAAAAAGTTTCGCGGTGTTTGGACTCCGTTTGATATTGATTTTGTGATGTAAAAAACAACCAAAAAAACAACAACTGACACTGGGCACTGTGTCAATAGGTTGGTCCCAAAAAATGATATAAAGTTGCTATAAAATGATTTTAAAACATCCAAGAATGATAAAATAACAGCATGAATACTTCATAAATTATAGATACGCTGGAGACGTATCAGCATCCCCAAGCTTAATTCCTACTCGTCCTCGAGTAGGTAAATGATAAAAGAAATAATTTATGAAGTGTGAATGCTAGCAAAGTGCATAAGTTTGATCAATGATAATTTCAATCACTTCTCCTAGCATCACAACATCAATTCTTTCTTATAAAACTTCTCATGTTATAGTGGCAACTCATTCACATGTTAAGGTTCAAACAATGAATTCTCTTGAGACCCAACAACCTATGTTCTCAGTCACCAAGCAATTGCAATTCAACTTATTCAACAGAGTTTAAGTAAGAGATCCACATACTCAACCATCATATAGTCTTCTATGATTGTTAACACTCACCTTGTACACATGAGCAAAACGTTTCAACTGGACACATAGAAAGATAGGGGCTTATAATTTTGCCTCCCAACTTATTCACCTCAAGGGTGATGTTAACAATAATAACTCATGCTACCCATATCCAACTGGATATATGTGCCTAGATCTTTCCTCACCACATGATGCTTGCCAAAAGAGAAAAATAAAAAGGAATAGAGAGAAGAACTTTGACTCTTTGCATAAAAGTAAATACATAAAAGTAAAAGATAGCACTACAAAAAAATACACTTCCGTGATGATACGTGTTTGTCACAGTAGGTCACGTTTTCTGTCATGCATGTACATCCATGAAAAATTTATGACAGAATCAAGATAGTCATAACTGTGCTGTCGTAGAAGTGTTCCATGACATTACCAAAATTATCATCACGGAAGTGTCCACTTCCATGACGATAAATCATGCGTCACAGAAATGCTTTCGTCAATTGTGACCGACACGTGGCATCCACCATAACGGAACGCCGTTAAGCTATCGGGTCTGGTTTTGGATCCGATAACCCGTTAACAGCCCCGACCAATGGGGATTTTCCACGTGTAAAATCATCATTGGCTGGAGGAAACACGTGTCGGCTCACCGTTGGGACAGATGTCATCCACTCATTGGACCCAAAGCGCCTATGATACGTCGACACATGGCAGGCCCCAACAGAGGCCCATTCCTGTGAAAAGGCTGGCCCGTTTGACTTGGTCAAAAGGTGGCGGGCCGGCCCACGGCAAGCCTGTTAACGACCTGTTCGCATATAGCCCATTTACAGCCCGCTAACCCAGGGCCCGTTTACGGCCTATCCGAATTAGGCCCAGTAGCGTCATCTGAGCCATCCAATTTAATTCCAGCCCGTTTTAACTTCTGGCCCATGTATGGCCCATGACGTCTTTCGGCCCATATGAGGCCCTTAGTAACCCTCGTCCCATTAACGACACGTGGTGAAACTGGCCCGTAATGAACAGTGTATCACTTTATACCCATTAACGACCCATTATTCCATTGGGCCGTTTCCAGCCCATGTTATCTTTCGGCCTTCTCAGGGCCCATTTATTCTTGGGCTCATTTCCAGCATTCGTTTACTTACGGCCAGTTACTGTCATTTTCTGCTTGTGGGCCAAATTCAGCCCATTGTTACAGTTGGCCCGTTTGTGGCCGGTTAATACATTGGGCCGTTTTCATAGTGTCCTCAAATACGGCCGATTAACGACGGCCCGTTATGGTCGGCCCATGAACGGACGATTTCAACTCTAGCCCATTTACGGCCATAATGTGGTATGTTATTGGCCCATGTTTGGCCAACCGATCATACGGCCCGGAGAAGGCCCATTGATGATACAACCCGTAGAAGGCCCATTGTGTCTACGGCCCGTATAAGGCCCATTGTTTCTACCCCCCGTAGAAGGCCCATTGTTTCTACGGCCCGTAGGAGGCCCATGTTAACTATAGTAAATATGTAGCACATGGTTATTGTGGCCTAGTTTTAAAAAATAGGTTATTGCGGCCACTAGCAAACCGCGGAAAAAGTACGGCACTGACTACAAGAAAACAAATAAACAAGACAATAAGGAAATAAATTAGCAAGCAACTTATGCTAGGCTATCACGGCTATTACACATATTACATCCACTGGGCATCAAAGTTCACCACCAATGCAAATATAGGGAACAAAGCAGCATATAAACACCACAACAAAACAAGTCCAGAACTGAAACCACTTCAGAAGAGCTCAAGAAACAATATCCTGGGTACCCATAATGCTGGCAAGATGCTTAGGAAGCTTATTAACTTTCTCTTGTTTGGCGCTTAAATCCTCCAGCACTTGCTGTTGCACCAGAAAGTATGCATCTGAATTCTGCAGGGACTTCCTCAGTCCTTCGGCTTACTGTCGCATAACATTTGATCGATGTCTTTCAACTTGAAGTTGAGACTCAAGAAGCCGAACTGATTCAGGCAGCGAGTTCGAAGAGCTGGTGCTAGTAGTAGTAGCCAGTAACTCGAACACTACATCAAGACATGACTTTAGGGTTGTCTTAGTGTCATCAATATAGTTTTTATCAGCTTTCTTGGAGACCAACAGGGATGTCTCACTATCTTGAACCTTATCTACATTACTTCCTTTACCATTGCATAATGGGGTACTCTTCTCCAATATTTTATCCGCGTTCTAAAAGAGAAACAACAAACACATCACAGGTTTACAATGTAGTATATGAAACTCATTTAGGTAAACCAGTTCAGTAGTAAGGTGGACATGATAACAACATGAAACAAACACATATATCTATGTAGTATGGTCACTGTATGGTCTATATCATTCTAGTTTATGTTGCCAAATCAAGATAGATATAGTTTGGATCATATCTATTTAAGACAAAGCAGCATAGACAGAATAGAAGTGTGGGAAACTACACAACAACAACAACACTTGTAATGTGCATGGCATGAGAACATAACTGTTTATTCAATTGAAACTGAAATCAACATAGAGCAAGTTACAACAGCAAACACGTTAAAGAAACATGTTTAAAACATACCTATTGCGCCATTGGAGTTTCAATTGCATCCTTCAAATTTGAAATTAGTTGGTATGAGTAAATACAGTGATGCAAGAGCAAAGTAGTATGAACCATAGCTACGGAACCTAACTTGAGAACAATCCTTCTTCTACTTTAAGCGTTGACTTGGGGTTCGGAGTGGTGGTCCTCGTGCTTTGGGCATTGCAGTTGCCTTACTAACTGCTCGTGTTTGGGTGCTCTGTGATGGAGACGGTGCTGTGTCAACGGGAACTGGGTTACTATCTGCTAGGGTTGGGGTTAGAAGGGGTGTAGCTGGTTCTTTGTCCAACTGGGTAGGGGTACAATCTGCGTGAGTCTGGGTTATGTGTGGTGTTGCTGGTTCTTGGACAAGTACAACCGTGGTTCTATCTCCATCGACAGGTAGCACGATCTTTTCTGAAGACCGTGTTTTTAATCCCATAGATACTGCCATCACCCCCTCCAATTGAAATGGCTGATAAACAAGAAAAGTAATTGAATGTACAGACATTGTAAGATAGATAGGTGCAATGGATAGTAGGGAAGAGAACAGGGCATGAAATAATTCACATTTATGTGGTCTAACCAAACATAATTGCAGGACATAATTTCACATGTATGATGGCTAATTAAACAGGATAGCATGACACAATTTCACATGTATGATGGCTAACTAAACAGGATAGAGTGACATACTTCAAAATATGATGACTATGTAAACAGGATGACATGATATAACTATACGATGTGTCTATTAAAGTGGTTGGCATGCCATAAATCACAAACATGCCGTTGACGGAAACATGATGGCATGATATAATTCACGGATAGAATGACATAATTCAAAATATGATGACTATGTAAACAGGATGAGATGATATAACTATATTATGTCTTTAGAAAATGGGTTGGCATGCCATAATTCAAATACATGCTATCTATGTAAACATCATGGCATGATATAATTCAAATATATGATTTATATACTAAGGAAGTGAGCAAAGGGCAACCACATATATGATGTGTCAACTAAGGAGATGGCATTCAATATCGTGTATATGATGTAAAAACTAAGCATTGCAATGCAACATATGCATGATATGAGTAATATAACCCTGCCAAGTTTGAGCATACACCTCAGGGGGATAATAGGACTGGTTATCTGCCTCTGAATCCTCCTCTGAAGAGCTATCTGTAACCAGCAAGATATCTGCTTCAGCAGGTAGCATTGTCTGCTCTGAAGACCTTGTTTTCACTCCAGATTTCTCCATCACCAATTCAAATGGCTGGTGCACAGGAAGAGCAGTTGAATATACAAACATTGTCGATAAAAGCAATGAGAAATACAAAAAAAGGACGACATGATATAATTCACATATATGACGCTTGGCTAAACAGCATGGCATTGCATAATTCACATATATAATGCCTTGCAACAAGATAGCATTGCATAAATCACATATATAATGTCTTGCAACAAGATGGCACTGCATAATTCACATATATGGTAACTAGACACTAAACAGGTGGCATTCACACAAAGCATGTCTAAACTAAGCAAATGACATAGCAATGCAAGATACCATACGCACGATATGAGCAACATAACCCTACCAAGTTAGAGCATGCACCTCAGGGGGGGGGGGAATAGGACTGGTCATCTGTCTCTGAATCCTCCTCTGAGGAGCTATCTGTAACCAGCAAGACATGCGCTTCGTCAGATAGCATTGTCTGCTCTGAAGACCTTGTTTCCACTCCAGATTTTTCCATGACCGTGCTGAATGGCTAATGCACAGGAAGAGTAATTGAATGTACTAAAATTGTTGAAAAATTTAACACGTAATACAAAAATGATGTCATGATATCATTCACATATAAGATGACTGGCTAACCAGGGTGGCATTGCAGAATTCACATATGTGATGCCTGGCTAAACAAGATGGCATTGCATGATTCACATATACGATAAAGAAACTAAACAGATGGCATTGACACAAAGCATGTCTAAACTAAGCAGATGACATCTTTAATGTATACAGTAAGCAATGCAAGGCACCATATGCATGATATTACCAACATCAGCATGCCAAGTTAGAGCAAAGACCTCATGGGGTAAATAGGAGTGGTCTCTTGCTTCTGAATCCCCCTTAGAACAGTTATCTTCCTCTTGATTACGATCCGAAATGGGTGGAGGGGGGCTGCCTTTGCGCCCACCATGGAGCGACGTCTGCATGAAATTTTATTGCCACGCAAGGCTCGTCTCTTTTGCTCTACATGTTCAGTTCCATTGTGTACAATAACTGACATGCATAGGAATAAAACATAGTGAGATTATATAAGGAGTGCATGCACAAATCCAGAGTGATGGTAGCAAACTGTGGATAGATCCAAAACCAATGATCACTACAGAAAAAGACACATCCATGACATTTTGGGCCGAACAAATTTCTTTTCTGTCATACATATGACACTTCTATGACGACAATTATGACAAAACCCGGTATCATCATAGATGTGGTGGACTCCTACTTCTATGACAAAAAATCATGACAGAAAATGGGCTTTTCGTCCTGGGCGGGCCGGAGACGCAGCTGCATGACATTCTTTGGGCTGTCCATGACGGAAAAACCCATGGTAGAAGCGAGGGGGAGGAAAATTTTGGGGAGTTCCCGGTTACGGTGGGAGGTCGGGGGCCGAGCGATGCACGTTTCTCTCGTACACGTACGCGCGTGTGTGCGAGGCGTTGGCTCTAACTAAACCCGAGCGAGGCGTTGGGCTCTAACTGAACCCGAGCGATTGCACTGCAGGGTACGCGTTACTGAACCCGAGCGATCGATCGATGGCTGTTAACTGAACCCGATCGAGCGATTCCTTTGCTACTGCTGCTAACTGAGCTCGATCGATTGGATGAACAGTGAGCGTTGCAGGGGGGGGGGGGTTGGATGAACAGTGAGCGCTGGCATTGCCTCTGGATGAACAGGACCCCGTGGTGTGGAGGGCTGGATGAACAGTAGATGGTGGAGGGGTGCCCGTGGAGGGGTGGTTGAACAGGACCCCGTGGTGTGGAGGGATGGATGAACAGTAGACGGTGGAGGGGTGCACGTGGAGGGGTGGTTGAACAGTAGCCAGTGGAGTAACGCGCGGTGGAGGCTGGATGAACAGGAGCCCGTGGAGGCTGGAGGAGGTCGACGGTAGCCCGTGGAGGCTGGAGGAGGTCGACGGTAGCCCGTGGAGGCTGGAGGAGGTCGACGGTAGCCCGTGGAGGCTGGAGGAGGTCGACGGTGGAGATGAACAGTATCTCGTGGAGTCCCGTTTTGTGGTACGCCACACCCCTCCCGATCAACAGGACCCCCGTTTCGACCGTAGGAGGTCTACTTCGTCCGTTTTGCGGTACGCCACACCCCTCCCGATCAACAGGACCCCCGTTTCGACCGTAGGAGGTCCGTTTCGTATGTTTTGCGGTACGCCACACCCCTCCCGATCAACAGGACCCCCGTTTCGACCGTAGGAGGTCTGTTTCCTCAGTTTTGCGGTACGCCACACCCCTCCCAATGAACAGGACCCCCGTTTCGACCATAGGAGGTCCGTTTCCTCCGTTTTGCGGTACACCACACTCCTCCCGATCAACAGGACCCCCGTTTCGACCGTAGGAGGTCCGTTTCCTCCGTTTTGCGGTACGCCACACCCCTCCCCATGAACACAACGCATTCCGTTGCTTCCCAATGAACACGACGCATTCCGTTGCCTCCCCATGAACACGACGACGACGTTGTTTCTTCGTTCCGACCCAGCCATGTACACGAGCCCTCACCGTACGTATGCGTGAGTAGGCGTTCGAGACCCTGCCCGTATGTACGTACGTGGCCATATTTTCTTTCTTGCACCCTGGCCACTGTACATACATGTACATGCTACGTGCGCGCCTCTACTACGACATGTACACGCCTCTACCACGACACGTGCGCGCCTCTACATCGACCAGTATATATGTACGTACACGTTCGCGACCAGAATGACAATGCTACATACGCTTCGACCAGGTGGGTCCCGACTGTCAGGCACTTCCTTGCCTGCGAAGATGTAGCTGGTGGGTCCCAGCAGTCAGGGGGGCGAATCGTTTTGGTTTTTTTTGCCCGGGCGCACTTCCTTGCGTGCGAAGATGTAGCTGGTGGGTCCCAGCAGTCAGGGGGCGAATCATTTTTTGCCCAGATGCACTTCCTTGCGTGCGAAGGTGTAGCTGGTGGGTCCCAGCAGTCAGGGGGGAAACGTTTTTTTCATGAAATACGATGGCCCGTCCGGTGGGTCCCTGCTGTCAGGTGGAGGAATCATTATTTTCCGCGTATTAAGGAGGCACTTCCTTGCTGCCGCCGTGGACCCAGCTGTCAGCCTCTCCACGTACAATCCACATCCAATGGAAGTCGTTCCTTGACCACGTTGACCACGCTGCGCCGAGAGCACCAGGGCGGTGGACGACGGCGAGGCCTAGGAAGGGGACGACGCGGAGCCGGTGAAGATGCGGCAGTGGATGCCCACGCGGAGAGGAGTATGAGGGTTCACTCGTTCGGCTGCGGTGTGAGGCTGCCATCGCTGCAGGGCCTGGCCAGCGGTGGGAATAGTAGGGGGCGGTGAGGCCTCCGCGACAGCACAGTCGGCCACGGGAGGCAGGAGCAGGCGGCACGACCGGCGCTGCTTTGGGCGGCTGGAGCAAGAAGACCAGAGGTTGAAGAAGCACTACGACCGTTGGATGGACATCGTACAGTCACTGGAGCTAGAATCGTTCATATTGACTAAGTTGACAAAGCCCTCCGTCCTCATCAACTTAGTAGGCCCACAAGTCAGCCTCCCACCAAGGTGGGTCCCTGCTAGCAGGGGGAGTATTCATTTTTTTTGTGCGTAATAAGGAGGCACTTCCGGTGGGTCTGAGCTGACATCGGGGGGAACGTTTTTTTCGCGAAATACGGTGGCCCGTCTGGTGGGTCCCAACAGTCAGGGGGGAATTTTTTTTCGTGAAATAAGGTGGCCCGTCCGGTGGGTCCCCGCTGTCAAGTGGAGGAATAATTATTTTGCGTGTAATAAGGAGGCACTTCCTTGCGGCCGCCGTGGACCCAGCTGTCAGCCTCTCCACGTACAGTACACTTCCGATGGAAGTCGGTTGTTGACCATGTTGACCATGCCGCGCCAAGAGCACCAGGGCGGTGGACGACGGCTAGGCCTAGGAAGGGGACGATGTGGAGCCGGGGAAGACGCAGTAGTGGAAGCCCACGCGGAGAGGAGTACGAGGGTTCACTGGTTCGGCTACGGTGTGAGGCTTCCATCGCCGCAGAATAACAGGGGGTGTGGGTGAGTGGAGGGATGGCCTGGCCAGCGGTGGGAGTAGTATGGGGGCGGTGAGGCCTCCGCGGCAGCACAGCCGGCCATGGGAGGCAGGAGCAGGCGGCACGACCGGCGCTCTTTGGGCGGCTGGACTAAGAAGACCAGAGGTTGAAGAAGCACTACGGACGTTGGATGGACATCGTACGATCACTGAAGCTAGAATCGTTTATATTGACTAAGTTGACAAAGCCCTTGGTACGCTCCAACTTAGTAGGCCCACAGGTCAACCTCCGAAACGGTGCACCCCAGATGTCAGGGGGAGGAATCATTTTTTGGGCGGCCGAAGCTAAGAATATCCGAGATTGAAGAGGAAGCACGACATCCATTGGATAGACATCCAACGGCCACTGCTGCTAGAACCGTGTGTTGACTATAATAAGTTGACAAATCCTTGCATACACATAAACTTATTTTTTTAGGGGACGCATCACTTAGTAGGCCCATAAGTGTGTGGCAGAGAACTTATAGCCCATTTGCGTTTTCTAAGAATGTACAGCCCATTTTTGAATTCCAATGGAATTTACAACATCCCATTTACAGTTTGCTAAAAGTACAACCCATTTTCTAGCTAGGACAACGATTAATAATTTCAACCAACCGTTGAAGACAGAATTCAATAAAATTTCCCACATTTTGATGGGATCCGAAATATTTTTATCCAGAAATTTCTAGTCAGATTAAATATAAATTTGTATTACGTAAAAATCCAACGAAACATTGCGCGCGCAACAATGAAAATTTAAGATTTTCAAAATCCATAAATAATATTTTATAAACTAATTTCATGTTTGGTGCATTTTTTTATAGTTACTGCCCAGTTTTTATAATTACATCCCATTTATTATTATTTAAAGCCCATTTTCCTGTTAAGCCTAATGCATCCCTCATAGAAAAGATTTGCAGCCCAGCAGGGCAGAGAATAACAAGTTGACCTTGCCTGGGTATTCCTCAAAAAGACGTATAGCTGGGCTAGCCATTTTCATCTTGAAAAAATTAGTATTTGGGCTGGATATCTGGCCTGGGCTAGACGGGCCACATCCCGCCCAGTTAATACCCCGCTCTCCTCTGAACAACAATGAAATTATCGCCAAGAAAAACTCTGCAGTGCTCACGCCTCAAAAGCACAAATACTGCTCGAGCTGCTTGGTCCCAGCTGTCGGCCGCACCTTGTGCAATTCTCTCGTTTATATTGACTACATAGGTTGACAATGGTGTGGGACCGTGATGTCAGGAAACTAGTAGAAAGCAAAAAAAATATAGTTGTACATAATAAGGAGGCACTTGCGTACGTATGGCTATGGCCCTAGTGGGTCCCTAGTGTCATCTAGTCAAAATAAAGTCATCTCCTGAATCCTCATGTTTGTTGACGATGTTAACAATGCTCGGTGCCACGGTGAGCGCAACAACTTGAAGGACAACGGAGAGGGCCTCGCGGGCCCTACGGATGGTCTGATACAGCGCCCGCTGCTCATTCAGGAAGCCAGGATCATCGGACACCTATGAGCACCTTCGAGAAACTGAGACGACATGAAACAGTAAGGCCGTGCTTGGGAGCTCTGGTTTATTTCAAACCGGTATTAACATACAAGTGTAATTTACTCTTCATCGGAAACAACGCGTAAAATACAGGCATAATGAAACCGAGGGCCCGTGGTCTGTAAGTAAAACCGGCGGGTTACGCGTGTAATTTGAGAGACCAATGTATATTGTACGAGCACTACTATATGGACGACATTACCAGACGATACATGCACGGCGTGCGTATCATGCCATCCATGGGCAAGGCTGAAACACCAGCTAACGGCTGGATTAGCAATCGTCTGAGTGTCGTTCAACGTTTTTATCGTGTGTGAAGTACTTCTGATATTTTACTAGTCGAAATCGACCAACCAAGCGCCTTCGCCCGAGACCATCTGCTTTAATTTACAAGCATCAATTTTACAAGCGGTTTTGGTTGGAAAACGACGATCCAATCACGGCCTAATATCATGAGTTGGTCGGAAGATCATATGGTTTCACGTCTAACCTACCCGACTTGTCGTATAGGCTATGAATGAAACATCAGACGATGAACTTCTTAAGCACGGAAACAACAGAAGAGGATGATCTTCTTAACAAGCAAATCACTGGCATTAGATCGACATGCAAAACAATACGAAGCATTATTCTCAGGAGGCACGGTGAACAGCTCGTGATGCCGCATGCCACAACATTCCAAGCTCAACTTTGCAATCAAACAGAAGGCCTAGCATTACATAGACAATATTCAAAACAAACTCTTAACACAGGAATATCTCAGCAGAGTAACTATTTACTTCTAAACTGAACACAGGAATAGGAAAAAACACTCGATGTTGCTCACAACAAGGGCGTCCCACTCAAAAATATCAAATGCATGTCTTCTGGCTAACATCAATGAATAAATTTTGACAAGATTTTCCAATTCCAATACATTAAACTAACGTCTTCTTGCTAACATCAATGATTAAACTTTGACAAGCTTTTCCCATCCAAAATATGTAATGCCTATGATCGTGGAGTCCTATCGTAGCTTCTTGTACTTGTTTGGGCACTTTTTGCCCAGGGCACTCCACGTGTTGTTAAATTGCCAATGGTCTCTGCAGACTAGTCATGTCACCGGTGTCTAATAATACTTTGTAAAGGTTCTCGGTCATTCCTTCTGTAATGTAGTGCAAACAGTGACTACTTCTTTCTGCAAAGTGGAACGACCAACTGGACCCAGTAATGCAGCAGTTTGCCTTGGACACATTGGCTCCTTTTGTGCAGTTCAACTAAAATCGAAGTCGGAATAAAACCGAGCTTTAATTTTGATATCCCTGTAAGCAACAATAGGTATAAGGGAAACAATTACTGAGAAATAACGGTTGATGACTTGTACTCCCAGAAGAAAAGCATCTACTGATCTACTTTATCTTAATGGGAAACAAAGTAGGAGAGTAGCAATTCTCCATCAGTGTGATTCATTCATATTGACTGAGACATTATCTTAACAATGCCTTGTTTCAACATGTATAAAGAACGACAAAGCAGAAAAGTACCATTCCTAAAACAATGCAACTGATTCATTTTAACAGAGACATTATCTTAACAATACCTTGGTTAAACATGTAGAAAGAACTACAAAGCAGGATAGTACCATTCCTAACAAGTGTTGCAGTTTTGAACTAAGATTCAGTAGTTAATTAATTCTGAGAGTGGCATTGCTTAATTTTACCAGCGGCATTAGATTAACGAAAAGCATAAACAGTTCCAGGGGAGAGTGGGCGCAACAACAGTATGTGCTTCCATCTACTTATAAAGGGGGTGATGCAGAGTTTGTTGTAACAAAGCAACAAGCATCATGTCTGGGTTGGTCCCATTTTTGTTCACTACTTAATGGGAAAAGACAGCAATACAATAGCTTCAATTCAACATTTATTTAAAAAATACCAATACAAGTAGCACAACATCTCAAAGCACACTGAACAATCATGTGGATGAAGGCCTGTACTGACCTTTCATGAGACGTACAAGATAAAATACGAATATGCCAACACGAATAGGAAATCCAATCTCGTTTTGTGCAGTTGCACTGAAACCAAGCAAAGTGTTTCGTGTAGCGAAGCAAAATGTCGCAATAGCAACAAGTTGAATAGATATCCTTGTTTAAACAGAGGAAAAAAAGGAATCAATTACTGGCTAATAAAGGAGGATGAAACATGCGGCCACAAAAATGGTAATCCCGCCAATCCCTAACAAGTGTTGCAGTTTTGAAATAAGATTTAGTAGTTAATTCTGAGAGTGGCATCAATTACTGGCTTATAAAGGGGGTGATGCTGAATTTGTTGTAACAAAGCAACAAGCATCATGTCTGGGTTGGTCCCATTTTTGTTCACTACTTAATGGGAAAAGACAGCAATACAATAGCTTCAATTCAACATTTATTTAAAATGGTACCAAAACAAGTAGCACAACATCTCAAATCACACTACACATCATGTGGTTGAGACCAAGATTTGAAACAACTCGCCACGAAGACTGGAAACAAATCTCGATCTCCTTTTGTGCAGTTCCACCAAAATTAAGCAAAGTCACCGGTGTGACATTCAAGTTGAACTGCACAAAACACTCTTAAAACATAAGTGTTTCGAGTAGCAAAGAAAAATGTCGCAATAGCAACAAGTTGAATCGATACCCCTGTTCTAACAGAGGCAAAAAAGGAAACAATTACTTGCCAATAAAGGAGGATGAAACAAATGGTGACAGAAAGAAGCATCTAACTTATCTTGGATGGAAAACAAAGTAGGATAGTAGCATTTCTAAAACGGTTGCATTGATTCATATTAACAGAGACATTCTCTTGAAACAACATTCGTTAAAAAATGTAATTTACTTTTAACAGTGGCATTGCTTCAATTTTCCGGCGGCATTCTTAGATTAACAACAGCAAAATAGCTGTATGGGACATGCCAGCACCATGTGCGTCCACACGTTATATGCGTTGGTCCCATATTTGTTCTCTTTGAACCTTCTTCCTATGTGAGGGCAGCAAATCTAGTCCTGCACAAACTACCCGACCCTCCAGTTTCTTTCCCTTTTCAACAAAGAGATCGTTTCCTTAAAGATGTGTGTACTGGGTTACCCCCCTTTTCCCTTTTTGACCTACAAATCGGCTAGATAGGCAGTCTATACTACTTTCCGCCCCTCCTTTCCTCATCAAATCATGTCCTAGATTCTTGCTCCAGCCCACCGCACCCTTCTTTCCTTTTTGAACCAAGACCTAGATTCGACTACAGATCAAAAAAGATCCACATGCAGCTAGAGCAACGATGGTTTCAAAGAAACTTATACCTTAGGGTCATTGGGATGTGGCAAGGCATGCGGCGGGAGGCCGGATCTGCCCACACTACATACGGCAGCGAGGAAGAAGGGGTCGGTGGCCCTCCCGCACATGCGCTGGGTGAAATAGAACAGCGCAGCCGGCAATGGATTGCCTCCCTCGCCGAAGGCGATAGAGTGAACGCTGCACCTCCTCCCCTACCCGGTGCGACGGGATACAGACGCCTCCTTCACCAGCTGTGAGGGGAGAGAGAGACAAGAGGCCAACGCAATCTTGTTTAGATCTGGTGAAGAGAGGGTGAGAGAATGTGAATATAGCAAACCCTAGCAAATGAACACTGAGCCTCGAGCGTGTAACATATATGTAGTGCGGCGAGCGTGTGGAGAGTGCAAACCCTAGCGAACAAGCGCTGAGGCTCCCGCTTATATATATATACTACTGTAGTACGGACTGAGCTCCGGTGCCTTCACTGCACCTGCTTTTGGCTGTATGATAGGTGAGCCAGCCACATTTTGGGCCCACCTGTCATAAATCCAAAGGCAGGTGCACTAAGTCAATGAAGCTGCGTCCATATAGTACTCTCGTGTATACGACTAATATATAGTGGAGTGGTTTTCTTATTATCTCCATAACAATCATTTTAAATTGTGTAAGTACGAAGCGAAACTCTTTATTTAATGTACGGTGAAGAAAACTAGTACTACTTCCGATGAACTAACGATCCACGCCCACGTGTCCTGGTCGCACTTCCTGTCCTTCACGTGTGGCACACTACCCTCCCTTAAGTGAACAACCACACATGCGCCAAATTATCAGAAACGTGTGAGAGTGTGTACAAATAAAGAATTTTAATTTCAATTATCAGAAAGGTTTGAGAGTATTACAAAGCTTGACTTCAGTCAAATCTAATATGCGGAGTAAATAAAAATGGAGGGCTACTACGTCCATCTGGGTTTTTAGTCCACACCATTTTTTAAATCAAAGTTAATAGCTGGACAAATAAAATTACAGGGGAGCTGGAGACAAAGTTGTGAGAAGGCTTAGAAATCAATACAAAACTTATGCTCTTAGTACCAACATCGATCCTTCTTCGAGGAAACATTTGGTTCATAGCCAATTGTGTGATAAAATTGCACCAACGTGAAAGATGACTGCGTCTCCAATGCAACCAAGGTGAACTGATGAAGGATATCATCTTTGTGCGTAACAAGCAAAGAGCACTGATGGAAGACAACTTGTTTTTCATTGAAAATCGATCAGCTTCACCAGCCGACGCAACCATGAGGCGCAACCATGAGCATCGATAGGTCATCGTGGTGATGCATCATCCATTTGGCATCAAGTTTGGGTGAGGCACCTATGAAGTTCGACAAATCCTCACTGTGGTCTGTTTCTTCTCAGTAATCAAGCTCGAGGAAGGAAGAACCATGTGGCAGAGGACAGTGAGGCAGAACAACAATGGCCATCCAATTTTGTGCAGTTCCACTAAAATTGAGTAAGACATGCCCGGGTATGGAGGCACGCATCGTTGTTTCCAAAAATATAAAAAAGGGTTAGCAACGACATCTCAATTGTCAATAAGAATTAATGAAAAATACACCAACAAACAGAAGCATCATAATTATCTTGATGGGAACTAAACCAGGATACCAGAGAAAAAAGCATTTCTTCATTTAACCAGTGATAGTACTACCACCATATGGACAATGACCGCACAACCACGATGTACTTTTTGTCGAAACAACATGTATACCTCCACCGAGGCATAAATCAGAACAACTTTTCGAGTGTAATTTCCTCTATAATAGTACTAGTAGGTGATGTTGGACCAGCCGACGAACCCTAGCTACTATGCATGGGGAGCTGGGGAGTAGTCGCATAGAAGAAAACCCGCACGCAGCGACCTGGGGAGCTGGACCAGTACAAGAAGTTATACCTCAGGTGGGCGAGATGTCGTTTAGGCGGGCGGGCGGGATCTGCCCACACGACGGCAACGAACAAGGGCGCGGAGGATCTTTGTCCGCGCCAGCGCCGACTCCGAGAGGACGGTGCGCATCGGCTTCCTCCGTCGCCGATGGCGACAACGTCAACGCTGCACCTCCTCACCTCCTGCAGCGGACGGGATTCGGCCGGATCTGTGACCACCGGTGAGGAGAGAGAAAGAGTGGACACTGTCATCTTGTTTTGATATGGAGAGGGTGAGAGAGTGAGACGCGAGAAACTCTATCAAACAAGAGGCTATAATGGACTACAAAATTCTCTCCATAGCAGTGGTTTTAAATAGAATACGCGCGTTCCCGGAAAAAAGAAACGAAAACTGGCGGACAATTTTTTAAGGGTCTGTCTAGGACACATCTAGATGTGACATAGTTATGTCACATCTAAGTTGATGTCCACTCTGTTTATGGTCTATTTTTTTCCTAGTTTTTTTGTTTCTTGTTGCTACATTATATACTTGTGGGAGCTTAGATGTGATATCCTTAAATAACATCTAAATGTGAATTAGACAAACTGATTTTCTAACGTACCAAGAAAGAAAACTCGATCAAAAACACGCCCCCGCTTCCAGGTCGCGAGAGTCGTCGCGCACACACACATAGACATAGACATGCATATCCGTGTTTACGTAAAATTCCATTTCCATTTCCATCTCCATCTCCAATCATATTTGTCAAACTGGCACATTATTTATGTTGTTAATTATATACGCAACAATATTAACGTACAACATCTCTTGTTTGCGCACGTCTGGACCGCTGCCACGGCCGGTCTTGACCAACCCGAACCCTCTTCATCACCCGCGCGTGCTTCCCACCCGAAACGGTCAGTGCTGCATTCATGCCCGGCCAGAGCGGACGTGACCTCTTACTGGCGCCGGCATTGAAGCGGTGCGCCAGCCGAGAGAGCGTCGCCCGCGCCGCTTTCGGGTGCACGCGGCTGCTCCGCGTTCAAAGGTCGCAATAGCCGGCTACAACATGCATGTAAAAAGTTCTTGAGAGTCCATGCTACAGCTAGCTGTCCTCCCCCAACTCGTCAATCTCTTCCAGTAGTGCTAGTACTCCATGGCGCGATCCATCGACAAGCAGGCGGGAAAGTTATCGTATACTCGGTTTGCGGTGAGTAGCATACTGAGCGACCGCGTGGGGTCAAGCCGTGGAGGAGGGTGAGACACGAACACGATAGACGTGATTTAAACGTTGGTTTTGCTCGATGGCGCGATCCAACGAAATGAAACGTTGGTTTCTCTCCGTTTCCATTTTTTCTCCGGAAAAACGGAAACTTTCCACTCCATTTTTATTCCTATTCCAAGGTTGCCCCGTTACAACATTCCATCAAATACAAAGTAAAACTAACACGCATGCTGATGCATCTCAATGATTCACAGATCATAGCCAATATTTACTTCACAACTAAAGAAAAAAGTTGTGAGAGCGTGTATGAAAGAAAAACTACTGATGGGGTCACTGCGACTTAAACCCTAAACCCTAAACATGATTTAATTTCCTGGCCAGGTAGAACCTGTCGAAGGAAAGATGGATGACACCCTCGGATCATACGATGCTTTTGTGCAGTTCCATTAAAGTCAACCTGAGCATCCCTGATGGCAAAGATAATGAAGAAGTGTGATTAGAATAATAGTACTGGCACTAGTTTATGAGACATAAACTCATCACAAGTAGAAGCCGGTAGAAGTAGAGAAAGATCGACATGCAGATGGAGCTACGGCAGTGGAGCAAGCCGGATCCAAAAGGAAGATGGACTACCTGGGACGTCGGGCTGTAGCTAGAAGGGCGGTTGGGATGCGACATCGGCCCATACCACGGTGACCCCCGATTGGGACGCACCGACTGTGGGTTTTCTCCCTCGCCGATGTTGACCGCGTCTATGCAGAACATTGTTCCCTTCCCCCAGCTGCGGGATCAGGCCCGTCGTTCTATGCTTGTGAAGAGAGCAACCTAAGCAAGCAGGCTTGTAGCTTAGGCTCCTGCTAGTGTATATATAGAGGTTTTCTTTTTCTCTCCATATCAACCATTTTATATTGCGTACATGTCATTCAAGAGTGAAATGATGGTTGTTTCTTCCGACTAACTTACTGTGTGATTTGACTGCTCCGTAGTGGCCCCTACACGCACTCCCCCTACGTGTATGCAATAGTCACACGTACACATGGACAAAAAAACACGCACGACGCCCTAATGCATGCATGTCCGAGCACACGACAGAACACACACGGTCATGCTCAAGTGCTCAACCTACACGTGCATGCACACACATACTCAGTCAGGGTGAGCTAGTGACCGTATAAACACCGGAAAATATATATATTGAGCGCAATGAGCATATTATGATGTCCACTGACCGTATTTTTACAAATATACAGTGACAGACAGTGTATTTATCTCGTTTGAAATTAAGCCATATTAACAGGAGAGGAGGCAGTATGGACTAGCATTACTTTGCTGTGTCCCGTCAACTTGCCGAACGAGGAGAAGGTTGCAGGATGGGAGAAGCTTGCGCGCGGTGGCTTGCAGGACAAGGAGAAACTTTTGACTAATGCAGGCTCTCCCTCGCTTAGGAGGTGGATGTGCAACAATTAATTCGTTGTCAGATTGCCAGAAGCATACACTATACTACTAGTGCTATTATTGTTTGACTTCCCGAATAGGCGAACAGCCAAGCGCAAAGTTTACTGGTACTACTACTATAGTCTATAAAGCAACGTACTATGCTAGTACTAGGAACCGGATGGAGGAGAGTCTGCACTCTTATTATAATTTTAAAATGTGATAAAGCAATCTTCAACACATTTGGTTCTCTTTGAGGGTTCTCGCATGTGATAATGGAAGTTGATTGCATGGAACACTCGCCACAATTCTCGCTTAATTCTGGCTCATATCCTGTTACAAATAGTAGCGCTCGGTAATATTTCCTCTTTTTTTGTTATTCGGCATGTAAACAGGTCAGCAAACCTTGTGGCGCATCTTCGTGCGAACCGTGCTTGCTGCACTTTGAATGTGGCCGAGAGCTGGCTTGATGAAACACCTCGCTTCCTACTTCTTTTTTTGCGGGGTACCTCGCTTCCTAGTGACCAGTGTATTGGCCGATCGTCCTAAGAATGCTTATATATGAATAAAGCTCTCTCATTTACCCGCAAAAAAGATTAAGCCATATTAATCGGAAAGGAGGGAGTATGGACTAGCACTACTTTTTGGTGTGTCCCGTCAACTCACAGAACAAGGAGAAGCTTGCAGGACAAGGTGAAGCTCGCTTACGCCTTTTGACTAATGCAACCTACCCTCGGTGGACATGCATCAGTCCATTCAGTGTCAGATTGTCAGAGGCATACACTGTAGTACCCAGCATGCGGAGTACCATCATTGTTCGACTTCACGAAGAGGCGAAGAGCCAAGCGCAGTAGTACGAGTAGTACTACTACTAGAACCGCATGGTGGAGCATCTGTACTCTTATTTTTTATCTCTGATAAAGTACACGTTTATTCTAGAGAAGGGTGGAAAACGGCAGCCCAACATGTAATGAATGATATCGATCAACCAACCATGCTCGAATATATCTTGGCCTCTGTGCGAGCCCGTCTGTGTGTTCTCGATCCTCATCTCTCTCAAGGAACGGCGGGTTGGCTCTTTGCCGTCAATTGAGATCGGTTTGCTCACACTCCTGTCCCACATGTCAGTGATATGCCAAGAGGAGGTGCGTTGACCGACTGGCCATACGCGTACTTGGTTTTGCACCTTCATACTACTCCTCCCTCCGTCATAGTTTACAGGGCGCGCTTCATTATGATGCATTTCTCTCAATGCATTTCCACCACCAGAGAGACTTTAGACGCCTTTTGTTTATTGCTTAATTAATTAGGGCGTGGTAACCGCAATCAAGTCCACAATTTTCTCTCCATGTACTGTACTACTACGGAGTGGAGTAAGTGCATGCATGTGTGTACCCGGGGTGGAAGCACTGCATGCATGTGTGTACGCATTATTCCCTCTAGTAATAGACATCGTGCTATAACTACCAATGCTATTTTTCAGGCCGATCGCTAGTCGCCTTGGTCCCACGAATTTTTTTTCTTTTTTCTGAAGCGCGCTGTATAAACAGCGACGGATGGAGTAGTATGAGCGGATTCAAAGAAGAGCGTATTGATGATTGCTTCTTCAGAGAAACTTACAGTGGGAAAGGTGGGGCTTATGATTTGACTGCTCATTACTCACTATTAATGCGGCGCAACGACCGGGCTGAGTCTCCCATGCGGTTGTGCACTACCCCCTCGGTTCTTAAATATACTCTGGAGTATTTGTCTTTCTAGAGATTTCAACAAGTGACTACTCAAATATTTGTCTTTTTAGATATTTCAAATGGACTGGCACATACGGATGTATATAGACATATTTTAGAGTGTAGATTCACTCATTTTGCTCCGTATGTAGTCACTTGTTGCAATCTCTAGAAAGACGAATAGAATATTTAGGAACGGAGGGAGTACACATACGAAGCAAAATGAGTGAATCTACACTCTAAAATATGCCCGTTTGAAATTTGTGAAAAGACAAATATTTAGGAACGAAGGAGTATAATTTTGTGCATGTCACATGGACCCGGATGATGAAGAGGCTTCCGGCAATGCTATCAAGCTTCCATCATTTGTTTACATAATAGACGTACTATACAAATAATTTTCCAGCGACATGAAATTGTACAATGGTGTGAGCTTTTAGCTTTTGTTTCACGTGTCTTGCCATTGATGCTCTTTCGGAAACAATAAAAAACTAACTTCCTTGCTAATGCATGTCAATTATTAGCAGATCAGAGCTAATAATTACATCACAACTGAAGACAGAGTTGTGAGAAGGTGTTAAATTAAAATTGATCCATGCTTTCATTGGCAGCAACGTCCCCCCAGCTCTGTCTAAATCAACAAGGCATGTTGGGAAAAAAAGTAGCTGTCTGGAGCATGCAACATTCCGATCATTTTGTGCAGTTCCACTAAAATAGAGCTGAGCGTCCCTGTTCCAAAGATATTAAGTGTGATTATGATAATAGAGGACTGCTGATGAAACAATAAACACACAAATAGAAGCCGGTCACCTTTGCAGTCTCTCTTAAGACTAACTAGTTGGAGAAGATTAGGCTCGGAGCTGGATGAGGAGGATAGAGCGAAACCAATCTCCCTTTGTGCAGTCGCACTGAAACGTAGAGACGTTGCCCGTGTGACATTTTAGTACAACTGCACAAAACACTCTTAAGAAAAAAGTGATTTGTGCAGTTCACCAAAAGGTCGCAATAGCAACGAGATGAAATGGATAGCCCTGTTTGCAAAAAAGAGGTAGAAAGGAAACAATTACTGGCCAATAACAGTTGATGACACATGCGACGACAAAAAAGAAGCATATTCCTTGTCCTAGGGGAAGATAACAACACGGTTGTGTTTGTCTAAAACTGTGTGAGGACGAGAATGCAATATGGAAAGTACGCCGGACGAGCTGCGTTTTGGGCAAAGAACTATGGAAGATCCACATGCAGCGACGTGGGAAGACGGGCAGTGGAGCAAGGCCGAAGGGGATACCTGGAGGTCGTCGGGATGTAACTAGGTGAGCGGCGGCGGGCGGCATCTGCGAGCAGGTGGTGTAGGCCCTGCCGCGCCAGAGCTTGGTCAGAGAGAACGGCGTGTGCCACAGATCGGGACGTGCTGCCTCGGCGCTGTCGAACGGAGAAACGATGCAGTTCCTCCCTTTCCCCCGGTGATTAGGATGCGGCCGGATCAGTGACCAACGGTGAGAGAGAGAGAGGCCACCGCACTCCCTTTCCCCCGGCGGATGGGATGCGACCGGATCAGTGACCAACGGTGAGAGAGAGAGGCCACCGCAGCCTTGTGTGAGATACTCTGAAGAGCGACAAACCAGGCGGTCAGGCTCCATTGTATATAGTGAGCGGACTACCTTTTTCTCCATAAAAATCATTTTATATTCTGTGTACGTGCCATTGAGCGCTATAACTTTATTTAAAAATAACGAAGCAACGCGTCAAGTCGAACTTTGTTTCGTGCACGCGTGGTACACGACCTCCCTAGGTGAACAACCGCTACAGGCGTTCAAATTAGCACGTGGGCTGCCATTTCGTAAAGAAATGAGCTCCACCGTGTACCCGTGCGGGTGTGGCTGGGCACGAAGCGTGAGTACTCACGGTGCATCTATTCTCTTCTTGTATACGTACACCACCTACGTGGGGTTGTGTGAGAGAGATACAAACCTAGAGAGATATAGTGTGTGGGTTCTTGAGAGTTTTTTTTTGGGGGGGGGGGTCAATCAAAAAATGTAACATATGCAATGTGTGTGAAATAGAGTCCTGGATATAACATATATATAGAGGGGGCGATCCACGAGAAGAGAGTGGAGGTATCATCAGCTTGAGGTGTCCATAGAATCGAAGAGAGGGATGATGTGTGTGTGTGCGCGCGCGATCGATAAAGAGTGCCATCGAATTTGTGTGTGCCCACGTCAAATATGTAGAGTGGCTGGCCTACTGGAACGTGAGATGGGACATGTGCAGTTTGTCTCTGTGGCATGGATACCTACCTACAGCGCTCGACTATCGGTGTGTGGTGGGGGAAGAGGGAGGCCCAATTAACTATAGAGGTACAATGGTTGGTATATGTGTGGAGGAGGAGAGAGGCCTACCTCATGTATTAAGGAGATCGATCTGCCTCATGTATTAAGGGAGATCGATCGGCATCCATGCATATGTGCAGGAGAGGAATAAGGTTGGGAGAGAGACAGAGCTAGAGTGTTGGAGGGGGTGGTAGTGGAGTTGCTTCTAACAAATGGTGGGATAGGCTTGCTAGACAAACAGAGGGCACACCCACAATATCAATAAGAGAGGAGATGGCTGCTTGTTGTCTGTGCATGTGCGTGTGAGCGATGGGTCAGGAGGCATGCATGAATGATGAGGGGGGACGATGTGGCTGTGGTAAGTAGACGTAACTACATAGGAAGATCAATCGCCCTTTGTTAGAGAAAGGAGAGACATAACTTGTGAGGTACGTCGATCGATGGGGGGGGGTAGTTAAAGTCGATCTAGGTATATGTTGGGAGATCGATCGGTATACATGCATGTGTGTGTTAGAAGCAAATGAGGCACGAGGAGAAGGATAGAGAGAGAGGGATGCATGTAGGAGGTGGTACGAGAGGCATACTATATCGAGGGGGGTGGAGTGTGCGAGTAGGAGAACGATGAAAAGAGTGGTGGGAGTGAGGCATGGACGGTGACAAGAGAAGAGGGGAAGGTTGTGTTTGTGCTAGGCACACCTGGCTAGAGAGGCATATCGATCGATGTGTGCCGTAAAGAAGGAGCTGGGGGGCCTACACACACCGTGGGTGAACGACCTAAAGTGAAAAGACAAATTTGCACGATGGAGCTAGAGAATGCTGAGGGAGGGTGAGAGGGATGCGGGCGTGTGCATGCACAAGAGAAAGTTGGCGCTAGCTACAAAGATAAGAGGGTTGTGTGGGTGTAAAAGACGAATAGAGATCATATATACTTCATTATAAAAAGCGAATTCGGATATTTGAAGAATTTATCATAGTGTTTCAAACCGACGCATGTGTGAATATATATAACGGTGATACACATGGTGTGGTTATGAACATGTTATACTACATTTAATATATTTTATCTCTACTCTTATAAAAAACGGAGTTGTTGATGATGGTGTGCCTGCCATCCTGCATTATAGGCCGTCCGATTTATATCTGGCGGATAGCAAGGAAACTATGATGGTTGAAGTTGACAACAATCATGATTGTAGATTCTTATTGAAATAGAGAAACGAATTCAAATTTAGTTTGAATTATAGCAGTAGTACAGACATTTGGAATGCACTAAAATGTTGGTATGAGTAGGTTACATGCATTATACAGCAAGCGAAAAAATTTAATTGGACATAACATGGATTCATACTCCCTCCTTCCATCTATATAGGGCGTAATGAGATTTTTAAGACCGCCTTTGACTATTGACAAGATTAATAGTACATGACATGCACAATGTGAAAATTATATCATTGAAAGAACCTTTCGCAGATGAAAACGGTGTGCTTTGTGTAAGTTGCATGTCATATATCATTGCTCTAATATTTGGTCAAAGTTAGCATCGAAAAACGCATTAGGCCCTATATAGATGGAAGGAGGGAGTAGCTTTGAATAGCATTTGTATAGTAAAACGGGGCAAGACTCTCTCTTTGTGTGGTGTGAATAGTTTTATTTTTTTTCGTTTTCTTTTTGGTTGAGGGAAGTGCGAATTGATTTGGTACGTACAAGTACAATATTACTACACGTTAGGCTTGTCCCTAAAATTCAACCCGCGTCTTGTTATATCCCGAAAATGCAGATATCGTGCTCCCAAAACTGGCGCCTTCACAACCCATGCCTTGCTATCTCGAAATTACAACGCACGCGAAAACTCCCTCCAGCTGCCAAATCCCGACACGCGAAATCCCCCTTCTAATCCTGAGCCGAAAGGGCCGCTAGTTCAAATCGGTGGGGGGTACTTTTGTAACACACCCTACATTTTGGACAAGCACGTCCCTAAGTCATGCTTCACCCCTCCCATCGCCCCCTTTTCGCCATTCGGAATCCCAGGCCGCCATAACCTCTCCGCTCCAGCCGCGAAACCCCACCCTCCTTCGTCCGCCACGTCACCGCTGCCTAGCCGGAG
The DNA here is from genome assembly GCF_003073215.2 of Triticum urartu. Lineage (NCBI taxonomy): Eukaryota > Viridiplantae > Streptophyta > Magnoliopsida > Poales > Poaceae > Triticum > Triticum urartu. The sequence goes on from NC_053028.1 coordinate 265,660,350, forward strand.
CCTCTTCCCTGACGACGTCGTCCACCGCAACAGCTCGACGTCCCTCGTCCATCTCCCTGGATGAGGATCCGTCGTCCATCTCGTCGTCCCGCCGGTTCAGCCACCCCGTCCTCCACATCCAAGGAGCTGCTCCGACGATCGCCTCGTCTATTGCGGCTGCTCCATCCCCATAGCGCCGCCTTAACCTACTCCACCGGAACCGCAACATCCTCACCGATTCCTCGGACGAAGCCGAGGCCTACTCGGCGCCACCAAAGAGGTTGTACACTCATCGCGTTGCACCTTCTCCTTAACTCGACCTCCCGGCGCCGACGGTGCTCCATCCCGCACCCCCATGGAGCGGCTACCTTGAAGCCGGCGCCATGGGCGACATCTCCATGGTGGCTCTCCCCCAGTGCGAGGCCCCTTCGGCAGCGGCGTCCATACCAGCCGGATCTGCTGCTGCTGCTCCGGCTCTCGCTCGCTCGCTCGTGCTGCTGCTGCTCCGGCTCTCGCTCGATCGCTCGCTCGCCCAGCTGCTGCTGCTGCTCTCCCCCTCGCTCGTGCTGCTGCTCTGCTCCGATTAAGCCACACTTCAGTAGACTGAATCGAATTTTTGGTCAGTCGATTTTCGGGGGTTGGGGGGGGGGGGGCTCGCCGGAGTTAAGGAAGAACCACCCGCAGCAGGGACGGGGGCTCACCGGAGAGGTACCCCACTATCTATCTTAGGGTTCAGGGTGGGGGCGGGGGGCCTAGAGGGCTGGCCGGGGCGGCGGTGGCGAGTTGTTTCGGGGCGGCGAGGCGGCGCTGGGGCCGGTGGTTCGGCCGGTGGTGGCTGGCGGCTCAGGGGGGTGCAGGTTGAAGATGAACTGCAGGCCCTCCCTAAACTACATGTCAAGTGCCTCTCTGCTACCATTGCGTTCAGTTTCGACAGTAGCATTCAGATTTCACAGTAAATTTCAGTTTCGACAGTTAAGTTCAGAGTCAACAGTTTTTACCTCATCTGTTGTAGTCAGGTGGTTTTTGGTGATGTTAATTTTACATCCATTTTACATCATCTATTGGAGATGCTATTAGAATCCCACTTGAGATTGATGATGTCTGTCTTGTGCTGCTTCAGCCTTGATGTCTTACGGCTCACCGGAGCTGCTCCAACGACAGAACGATCCATCACAACAGAGCAGTGCCATGGACGCCGTCTACAGATTCCTCAGATCTTCCTTCACACCTCCGATAGCCACCTCTGTCTCAGTTGCTTCAGCGACCAACCCAATGATGCTGAGGTCGACACGGCTACGGCAAAGAGGTTGTACACTTGTTGCATCACTTACTATACATTCACGTCGATCCATTAGGGCTATTTTGGTTCAACGGAAAAACGTCAAACCACTGGTTGTTAGCATCACTCTAAATTTTTGCATGCTCTCCTTACATAATCTCACCATATTTTTTTCATATGCATGTCAGATATTGTACACAGTCATGCTGAACATGTAGAGAAAAAGAGAAGAGTTTTGTGTGGCAATACAATGTCATGCAGACATCGCTCCATGGTGGGTTCAATGGCAAACCCTCCCCACCCCTCTCCAGATTGTAATCCATAGGAACATATTTGTTCTGAGGCGGATTCAGACGCCGCTGATCACTCCTATTTACCCCCAAGGTGTTTGCTCTACCTTGGCATGATGATGTTAGTCATATCATGCATATGTTGCCTTGCAGTGCCTACTTTTGACATCATATATGTCATCTGCTTAGTTTAGACATGTTCTATAATGCCACCTGTTTAGTTTCTATATCATATATGGGAATTATGCAGTCTCATGTCTTTTAGCCAGCCATAATATATGTGAAATGTGCAATGCCATCCTGTTTAACCAGGCATCATATATTTGAATGATATCTTGCCCATCCTTTTCTTCGTTACATTTCCATTTGTTGACAATGTTTGTACATTAAACTACTCTTCCTGTGAATCAGCCATTTGGGTGGGAGATGGAAAAATCTGGAGTGAAAACAAGGCCTTCAGAGAAGACAGCACCTGTCGAAGCAGATCTCTTGTTGGGTCCTGATAGCTCCTCAGAGATGGATTCAGAGACAGATGACCAGTCCTATTCCCCCACTGAGGTGTATGCTCTAACTTGACACGGTTATACTGCTCATATCATGCATACGGTGTCTTGCATTGCATAGTTTAGACATCATATACACAATATTCAACACCATGTTCTTAGTTCAGACATCATATCGAATGCCCTCTGTTTAGCATATAAATCGCATATGTGAATTAAATGATGCGATCCTGATTACTTAGATAACATGTAGGTGAATTATGTCATGCGATCCTGTTTAGTTATTCATCATATCTTTGAATTATGTTATGCTATGCTATCCAGTTTAGATAGACATCATATATGTGAAATTATGTCATGCTATCCGTTTTAGTTAAACAATATACATGACAACTATTTCATGCCCTCTTTTTTTCCACACTATCTATTGCATCTGTCTCTAATACAATGTCTGTACATTCAACTATGTTTCCTGTTTATCAGCCATTTGAATTGGAGCGGGTGATGCCAGTATCTAGCGGACTAAAAACACGGCCTTCAAATAAAACAGTGCTACCTCTTGGTGGAGATAGCACCCCGGTTGTTCATGCACAAGAACCAGCCCTACCACACATAACCCAAACTCTTGCAGATTGTACCCCTACTGGGATGGACAGAGAAACAGCTTCACCCAATCTAACCCCAACCCCAGCCGATAGTAACCCAGTTCCTGTTGACACAACACCATCTCCACCATCGAGCTCCCAAACAAGAGCAGTTAGTAAGGTAGCTCCAGTGCCCAAAGGGCCATTAGTATCACGGCGAACCCCAACTCCACTAGTTAGTACGCCTATTCCTGTGGAGGAAGCACAACCAGCTAGTCGTAGTTTAGCATCTATCGCATTTGATGTTGTTAAATCGTATGTGCGTATCTTCCCATCTTGGAAATATTATACTGAAGATGAAGGAAAATGCCAGTTGCGGGTGTTTGTCCAGGAGTTATGTGTAAGTAATGTTATCCATGGCAATTACTTTGCTTCGTCCCATACATCCTACCTCCATGATGGTTATAATACAACAAATTTCCCATTTTTCCCTATAGAGAAGGACCGATTTGGAAACTCAGGATGAGGTAACCTGTGCTAATACCTCTGCTATCTTCAAGAATGCTTGGTGGCAGTATCGGAATTACCTGAAGAAAATGTACTTCACCGGCAAAGAAACTCATCAAATTCCCTTACATTCTCCTGAGACACATTTACTGGACGATGACTGGGAACGCCTTGTTCTGTACTGGTCCCGAACCAAGAATGTGGTAAGGTCTATGAGCTCATTTTCTATTTTTAAGTATTATATTCTTGTGTCTTACTGTACTCTGTTCATGTAGAACAAGTGCCTAAACCTGAAGAATAACTGTTCTAATTTAAGATTCCATTGCTATCATAGTTCAAAAAAGCGCTAGGCGTGAATTGTGCGTTTTGCCACCGCCTTGCGCTTTACTGACCAAAGCGCATGCTTATGCGCAGTTATGCACAGATTATGCGTAGTTATGCACAATGCGTTTTGCCAACGCCTAGAGCCTAGGCGCGCTTAAGCGCTCGCTTAGGCGCGCCTTTTTAACTATGATTGCTTTGCTCTTGTATCACTGTATTTACTCATACAAACTTATTTTTAAATTGAAGGATCCAATCGAAACTCCAATGTCACAGCAGGTATGTTCACGCATGTTTCTTTAACAGGTTTACTCTTATCAATAGCTCTGTTGATTTCAATTTCAATTGTGTATACAGTTGACTTTCATATCATGCACATTACTAGCATCACAATAGAGCCAATAGTGTTGTTGTACATGTAGACCCGTGGTACCCATCTGAAATCTTGTTGTGCCGTGTAGTTTCCCATGCTTTGTATTCTTTCACTGCTGCTTTGTCTTGAACTGATATGATTTGAACTGTGTCTCTATTTTGATTTGGCAAGACAATGCAGTGACCATAGGACATAGATATATGTTTGTTTGATGCTTTTATTATGTAGTAGTACTTGGCAATAGAAGACTTGGTAGTTTAATCCTGTCCACCTTACTAATGAACTGATTCACCGAAATAAGTTTCATATACTAGTACATGCTAAACTTGTTATGTGTCTGCTTGTTTCTTCTTTTAGAATGCTGACAGAATATTGGGGAAGAGTGCCTTATTAAGCAATGGTAAAGGAAGTAATGCAGATAAGGTTCAGGATAGTGACACATCCTTGTTGGTCTCCAACAAAGCTGATAAAACAACTAAGGAAGACTATCTTGAAGACAGCGAGACAACCCCAAAGTCCTGTCTTGGTTTAGTGTTCGAGTTACTGGCCACTACCGCTTGCACAAGCTATTCAAATCTGAATCCGTTCGGTTTCTTGAGTCTCAACTACAAGCTGAAAGACATCGATCAGCTGTGCTGCGACAAGAAGCGGAAGGACTGCGGAAGTCCCTAGAGCATTCAGATGCATACTTTCTGGTGCAATAGCAAGCGTTGGAGGATTTTAGCGCCAAACAGGACAAAGCCAATCAGCTTGCTAAGCTTATTGGCAGCATGGTGGATACCCAGGATAACGTTTCTTGAGCTCTTCTGAAGTTGTTTCAGTTATGCTCTTGTTTTGCTGCCGTGTTTATTTGCACTGGTGGCCAATTTTGATGGCCAGTGTATGTAATGTGCTGCTTTGTTCCCTATATTTGCACTGGTGGCGAACTTTGATGCCCAGTGGATGTAATATGTGTAATAGTGGTAATAGGCTAGCGTTAATTGCTTGCTTATTTATTTCCTTATTGTCTTGTTTAGTTGTTTGCTTGTAGTCACTGCAGTTCTTTTTCTGTTTTTTCTAGTGGCCACAATAGCCTATTTTTGGTAACTAGGCCAAAATAATCATGGCAACACACGGACTTTTGTAACCATGGGCCTCCTGCAGGCCGTATGATCCATGGGCCTTCGTTCGGCCGTAGGATCCATCGGCCTTCTATACGGGCCTTAGGGTCCATGGGCCTTCTACGGGCCGTAGGGTCCATGGGCCTTCTACGGGCCGTACGATCCATGGGCCTTCTACGGGCCGTACTATCCATGGGCCTCATACGGGCCGTAGGATCCATGGGCCTTCTACAGGGCGTATCATCATTTCGCCAATCATGGGCTGTACTATTCGTGGACCATAACGGGCCGTTAATAGGCCGTATTTAATAACTCTATGAAAACAGCCCAACGGGTTTTTGACATGAAAACGGCCCAACATATTAACGGTCCGCAAAAGGGCCGACTGTAACGATGGGCTGAATTTGGCCCACAAGCAGAAAATGACAGTAACGGGCCGTATGTAACCGAATGCTGTAAATGAGCCCAAGAATCAATGGGCCCTGAGAAGGCCGAAAGATAACTTGAGCTGGAAACAGCCCAATGGAATAACGGGCCGTTAATGGGTATAAAGTGATACACTGTTCATTATGGGCCAGTTTCACCACGGGCCGTTAATGGGCCAAGAGTTACAAAGGTCCTCATATGGACCGAAAGAAGTCATGGGCCACACATGGGCCGGAAGTTAAAATGGGCTGAATCATATTGGATGGCCCAGACGACGCTACTGGGCCTAATTCAGATAGGGCGTAACGGGCCCTGTTTTAGCGGGCTGTAAATGGGCTATATGCGAATAGGCCGTTAACAGGCTTTCCGTGGGCCGGCCCGCCACCTTTTTACCAAGTCAAACGGGCCGGCCTTTTCATAGGAATGGGCCTCTGTTGGGCCGTGCCACGTGTCGCCGTATCATAGGCGCCTTTGGTCCAATGAGCGGATGACATCTGTCCCGACGGTGAGCCGACACGTGTTTCCTCCAGCCAATGATGATTTTACATGTGGAAAATCCCCATTGGTCGGGGCTGTTAATGGGTTACCGGATCCAAAACCCGACCCGATAGCTTAACGGCGTTCCGTTACGGTGGATGCCACGTGTCGGTCACCCTTGATGAAAGCACTTCTGTGACGCGCGATTTATCGTCATGGAAGTGGACACTTCCGTGATGATAATTTTGCTAATGTCATGGAACACTTCTACGACAGCACAGGTATGAATATCTTGATTCTGTCATAAAATCGTCATGGATGTACATGCATGACAAAAAACGCGACCTACTGTGACAAACACGTATCATCACGGAAGTGTATTTTTTTGTAGTGGATAGTAGGTAGATAATAGCTTTAGTTAAAAATACAGATAATGGCTCCTTTAATGTTTGTTTGCACCCAACATGAAACTCATAGTAGACACCCGAGATTAACCAGATAGTAGACATATAGTACTGATTGCTGCCCCAATATGTACCCCACAACCATTAAAAAACTCAAGTTTCAGCATAAGTTTGGACCTGACTCGGAGTCTAATAGGTGAACACGATGACAAAGTAGCATGTCATCATATTAAGCGATGCATAACGTAAGCGGACACGGAAGAGTGCGACCTCTCTTGCGGACCTGTGTAGTCCTCAAGGTCATCTGCTCAGTTGATGATGGTAATGCAGTTGTCCTGGATGCCGGCGGCGGGGAAGAAGATCTGAGGAGGCGAAAGACAGTCTGGAGAGCGGATCCCTGCTGTGGTGAACCCTTCCATCGTTGGAGCAGCTGGGCTGGGGTGGAACACAACACTTCAGGAGCAGGACAAACCACACAAGGTTTTCTTTGACACATATCTGTATGTAAGGGTTTGTTTGAATTTGAGGATTCTAATAATGCAGGGATAGGAAATAGACAGGAATAGGATAGGAATGCACGTGCAAAACAGAGAATTTAAAAACACAGGATTTCTGCCAATCTGGGTGTTGGTTCACAAGAATTGGAAGAACACAGGATGCAAAGAAGCATGATGAGATTAAGTCAAACCACAAGAAAATGTACGGTTATAATGTTATTATGCTACTATCTCTTAGTCTTGTGCTTCATGAATAGGAATTTGAAAAGGAGGACAAGTGGAAATTAAAATTCCTACGGTTTTTCTATCAAGGAGACATTAAAGGAACAAATCCTACAGTTTTCCTTTGCTCCATTCCTTTGCACCAAATTCATGAAAAGTAGTACCATAGGAAACTTTCCAATTCCTATGTTTTTCATTCACTTTTCCTTTCAAGCACTGGCGATTCTAGTAGGCAGGCTTGAGCAAGGAAAAGCCTACACTAAAAAAATGTTTTTGTGCTACTTCTATTACTTTGGACCCAGGCCACTGCCCTACTAGCTCAGCTCCCAGGGCCATCGACAAATGCACAACTCAAACACGCAGAGATAAATAATGATGACATTCAAGAGAGTCCATCACAGATAGCTAAGTTGCCTGGTACCTCACTGCTTGTCATATATTAGTATAAAATAATCGTATTTCCCGTTACTCTGTGTGCTGAGTGGACAATATATATAACATGTAGAGTAAAAAAGAGATGCAACGAGTGTACAACCTCTTTGGCGAAGCCATGTCGATCTCAGCATGATTGGGTTGGCCAGTGAGGATGCTCCGGCTGACTTGGCTGTCGGAGGAGGGTAAGAAGATCTTAGGCGTCTGGAGATGGAGCCTGAGGTACTGCTCCACTGTGATGGAGGGTTTCGTCGTTGGAGCAGCTCTGGTGAGTTGTACGACGCCGAGGCTGAAGCAGGACAAGAGAGACAACGTTAACCTGAGTGGAATTCTAATAGCATCTCCAATAGATGATGTAAAATACATAACCAGAAAGTGCTAGATGTAAAATACACCCGTCACTCATCTCTGAACTTAACTGTCGAAACTGAATTTAACTGTCGAAACTGAACTTTGCTGTCGAAACTCAATTTTGCTGTCGAAACTGAATGCACTAGAGGTGAGGCTACACGTCAGTCGACTGACTTTTCATCTTTGGTCAGTCGATTTTGCAGCCGTTGGATACGAAATCAAGGGCCTGCAGTTCATCTTCAACCTCCACCCCCCTGAGCCGCCAGCCACCACCGGCCAAACAGCCACCCCCGCCGCCCGCGGCCTGCGGTGTGCCGCCCCGCCCGCCCCAAAAACACTCCCCATCGCCGGTCCACCGCCGCCCCGGCCATCCCTCTAGGCCCCCCCGTGCCGAGATTTTTCTCCGGCGATCCCCATGCCACCGCCCCACCACCGCCGTTGAGCATCGCCCCCACCCTGAACCCTAAGATAGATAGTGGGGTACCTCTCTGGCGAGCCCCCCTCCCCGTCGCGGCTGGTTCTTCCTTAACTCCGGCGAGCCCCCTCCCTGAAAATCGACTGACCCAAAAGTCGATTCAGTCGACTGAAGTGTAGCTAAATCGGAGCAGCATCATAAGCAAGAGCAAGAGCGAGAGCAGCAGCGTGAGCAAGAGCAAGAGAAAGAGCAGACAAGGCAGGGTACCGAGAGCAAGAGCAGAGCAGCAGCGCGAGTGAGAGCTAAAGTAGCAGCAGCTCCTACTGATGTGGACGTCGCCGCCGAGGGAGCGATGCCGTGGAGGAAGTGGCCGGCGACGCCACCGTGGATGGAGCCGCGCCGTGTCGGCTCGGGACCGAGCGCCGGCAGCACTGTGAGATCGAATCAAGAAGAAAATGCGGCGATTAGTGTACAACCTCTTTGGTGGCGCCGATTAGGCTGCAGCTTCATCCGAGGAAACGGTGATGATGATGCTCTTCCAATGGTGCAGGTGAACACGGCGGTGTGGGAATGGAGGTGGCGCGAAAGACGAGGGGAATGTCGGGGTAGCTCCTTGGAGGTGAAGGACGGGGTGGCTGAACCGGCGGGATGACCAGATCGACAACGGATCCTCATCCGGTATGGTGGATGAGGGACGTGGTGGTGTTGCTATGGACGACGTCGTCGGGGAAGAGACTCCGACTGTGTGGCGGATGGAGGAGGGTGTGGGGCTTCGCGGGTTTTCCCGGCCTCGTTGTATGAATGGGTGGACGGATGGGATGGGAGTGGGGAACCATGGCTTAGGGATGCGCTTGTCCGAAATGTGGGGTAAGTTACGAAAGTACCCCCACCAATTTGAGGCGGTTCTTTCGGTTCAAGGGTATCACGGGCATTTCGCGTGTCGGGATTTCACTGGAGGTGGGAGTTTTCACGTGTGTTGTAATTTTGGAATAGCAAGGCGTGGGTTGAGATGGAGGGTGTTGTCGGAGCACAACGAGACAAAGATATATCTTAAATATTTCGGGATAATAAGGCGCGGGTTGAAATTTCCGGACAAGCCTAACGTGTACTGTACCAAATCAATTTGCACTAAAAATGTCATTCAAAACTTTGAATTCATGTTATGTTCAATTAAAATATTTCGCTACGTGTATAATTCATGCAACCTACTACTCAAATGAACGTTTTAGTGCATTCCGAACGTATATACTACCGCTTCAATATGAACTAAATTTGAATTCGTTTCTCTATTTGAATAAGATCTACAATAATGATTGTTGTGAAGTCAAAGCATTTGAATTCGTTTCTCTGTTTTAATAAGATCTACAATCATCATTATTGTCAAGTTAAACCATCGTTTGTGTATTATCTTCACAGCACACCACATGATTAGTCTCGAGTTACATATGAACTATGTGTACTATATGAACTCGAACTCGATTTTTTGAATCCACTTTATGTTGATTTCAAATCATAGTACATTTCAAGCTCTAGCTAGATCTTCATAATCTAAACCATGTCTCATATGTATAATGTGTTTATCACATTATGTATGGTGCCCCGCTCCCTACGCCTACAAGTATTTAGATGTGAGTTGCAAACACCACACATTACCACAAATTCAAATAAAATGTGAGAATGTTCGATATATAGTATTGTTTAGATTGTTTGATATTTAGTTGTAAGCTGCAAACGCCACACATTATCACAAAGTCAAATAAAATGTGAGATTGTTCGATGTATAGTATGGTTTAGATTATTCGACATTTAGCTGTGAGTTGCAAACGCCATGCATTATCACATTATGGTATAACATGTGCAAAACCACAACACGCGTATCACTGCTATATTCATGCATGCATATGTTTAAAACACTACTGTCTCCTACTCAAATATATGAATTCACTTTCATATCAAATTATGATCTTTGTTAGTCTCTTATACCCACACAATCCTCTAACCTTTGTAGCCACCACTAACTTTCTCTCGTGCATGCACACGCCCTCCTCGCCCTCCCCCTCCCTCAGCATTCTATACATCGCGCACATTCATTTTTTTCTTTAGGTCGTTCTCCGATAGTCTCCACAACTCCTTTCTGACACACACCGATCGATAAACCTCTCCAGCGATGTCTGCCTACAACATACACGCGCACCTTCAATCTCCTCCTTTATGTGTCCTTGCCTCGTGTCTCTCATACGGTCCCACACACGTGTAAACTCTCGCCCCTCTTTTCATCGATCTCACAACCGCACACTCCTCCCCCTATCTAGCTAGTAGTTGGGCCTCTCACACCACCTCCTAGCTCCATTCTCTCTGTCTATCCATCTCGCCAGGCCTTATTTGCCTCTAACAAATGGACGTACACCGACCGATCTCCTGCTATACATATAGCTAGCTAGGTCCTTATAACTCGTTTTCCCCATGCGTCGATCGATCTACCTCATTAGTTATGTCTCTCCCTTCCTCCGACAAACAACAATTGATCTACCGATCTAGTTAGGTTTGCTTACCAAACACATGGTTCCCCTTCATCATCCATGGATGCATCCCGACAGATCTATCACACACAGGCACACACAGAAACACATCCCCACTCTTATTGATAATATTGCAGTTCCACCCTCAGTTTGTCTAGTAGGCCTCTCCCACCACCTTTGAGAAGCAACTCCATCACCCATCCAACACTCTACCCCTCTCCCTCCCTCTCTCTCCTCTATCTCCATCCCATCCTATTTCCCGTCCTTCAATTATGTATGGATGTCGACCGATCTCCCTCAAGACATAGCTGGGTCTCTCCTTCTCAACACATATACGAGTCGTTCTACCTCTATAGTTAGGCCTCTGCCTACCCCTCCCCCCTCCCACACACACACACACACACACCGATACATCGAGCGCTCTAGTCATGTCTTCCTGCCACACACAAACTTGACATGTGCCCTCTAATGTTCCGGTAGGTCAGTCGCCCTATATCTTCGACTTGCACACACACACACACACAATTTCGATGGCTCTCTTCATCGATCTCGCACCCACCCACTTGATCCTCTCTTCGACTCTATCGGTATCTATGACCCTTCCGTCTCTTCTCGTGGATCGCCTGACCCTCTATATATGATATGGATAGGCCTCCATTTCACACACATTGCATGAAAAATTTTGTTTGAGATGACATCGACACATATTCCAATGAATACATTCACAAAATCAACCCCCCCCCTAAACAAAAAACACTCACGAATGCACAAGCCATTTTCCTAGGTTTGTATCTCTCACACACACCCACGTAGGTGGGGGACGTGCACGAAGAGAAGAGGTGCACGCATGGCGCACGTACTCCCGTCTCTTTCCCAAACCACACCCGCACGGGTACACAGTGGAGCTCATTTCTGTGCGAAAAGGCAGCCCACGTGGTAATTCGACACGTGTACTGGTTGTCCACTAGATGGAGGGAGGATCGTCTACCACGGGTGAACAAACAAATTGCGACTTGATGCGTTATGTTAAAAAAAGAGGCAAACCATGTGGGCCTACCTTAGAGGCAAGGCTCTATACACCGGAGTACTTTTGATGTATCCCGTCAACTCGCAGAATGAGGAGAAGCTTGCTTAGTACGCCGTCTCCCCCGCCCATGGGCACGATGGCTCGCAGGATGAGGTGAAGCTTGCTTACTAGTAGTAGTACTGTACGCCTTACGCCCGCTCCCTCGCCCACGCGCGCGGTGGCCCGCAGGACAAGGAGAAAATTTTACTACTCCCTTCGTTTACTCCTCGTCCCTACTACCTTGGTTAGAGAGATTATCATATTGTTTGGAATATATATGTCCTTTAGTAGATTTCAATATGAACTACTAGTACATACTCCAAACACTGATGTATATAGACGTATTTTAGAGTGTAGATTCACTCATTTTGCTCCGTATGTAGTCCATATTGAGGCCCTATTTGGTTCATAAGTCCTAGGACTTTTTCTAGTCCCAACTAAAAAGTCCCTACTCCTTAAAAAGTCCCTCCCTGTTTGTTTTCAGGGACTAAAAAGTCCCTAGTCCCTCCCTAGAGGTTATTGAATGACCATCTTACCCCTAGTATACAAAAAAATAACAACCAAACAATACCATGGGGCGGCGGGGCAAATGGGTGCAGGAAGGGGCATTGTTGGAAAAGTCCCAAAAAAGACTCTCCTTGAGAGTATTCTTCATTAAGTCCCAAAAGGCAAGTTTTAGTCCCTAGTAGTCCCTCCCGTTTGGTTAAAATTCTCTAAGAGGGACTTTTTCTAGTCCCTACACTAAAAAGTCCCTGGAAACAAACACCCCCTGCATAAAGTTGAGACACTTATTTCAGAACGGAGGGAGTACATATTTGCTATGATTTGTCAATCATTGAGATGCAATAGCATTCATGTTAGTCTCCTTTGTATTTGATGAAATGTTGCAACGGGCAACCTTGGATGCAAGATTCATGTAACAGAAGCTGGAGGCTTCATAGCATTGTACTATCTCGCTGATAAATTACAGTATGTACTATACTAGTACTTCCTCCGTTCCTAAATATAAGTCTTTGTAGAGATTTCACCATGAACCACATACAGATGTATATAGATGCATTTATGGTATAGATTCATTCATTTTGTTCCGTATGTAGTCCACCTAGTGGAATCTCTACAAAGACTTATATTTAGGAACAGAGGGAGTACTATGTAAAGAGTTAGGTGTCACACGGTGTCCAGAAAATATGGTGATAGTGTGAGGTGGGCCATGTAATCACTGATCCTGCGTGTTTTCACTGCTCTTGCACTCATCCGTCGTAAGAATGGAGAAAATTCTAATCTAGTAGTACCTCCTTTCGCCGAAAGAGTGGGACATCCAGCAGTCCTACGTCTACCTCTTGAGCACTGCGTTGGTTTTCCCCGAAGAGGAAGGGATGATGTAGCAAAGTAGCGTAAGTATTTCCCTCAGTTTTTGAGAACCAAGGTATCAATCCAGTAGGAGGCTACGCGTGAGTCCCTCGTACCTACACAAAACAAATAAATCCTCGCAACCAACGCGAATAGGGGTTGTCAATCCCTACACGGCCACTTACGAGAGTGAGATCTGATAGATATGATAAGATAATATTTTTGGTATTTTTGTGATAAAGATGCAAAGTAAAATAAAGGCAAAGTAAAAAACAAAGGAAATAACTAAGTAGTAGGAGATTAATATGATGAAGATAGACCCAGGGGCCATAGGTTTCACTAGTGGCTTCTCTCGAGAGCATACGTATTCTACGGTGGGTGAACGAATTACTGTTGAGCAATTGACAGAATTGAGCATAGTTATGAGAATATCTAGGTATGATCATGTATATAGGCATCACGTCCGAGACAAGTAGACCGACTCCTGCCTGCATCTACTACTATTACTCCACTCATCGACCGCTATCCAGCATGCATCTAGAGTATTAAGTTAAAAACAGAGTAACGCCTTAAGCAGGATGACATGATGTAGAGGGATAAACTCATGCAATATGATGAAAGCCCCATCTTGTTATCCTCGATGGCAACAATACAATACGTGCCTTGCTGCCCTTACTGTCACTGGGAAAGGACACCGCAAGATTGAACCCAAAGCTAAGCACTTCTCCCATTGCAAGAAAGATCAATCTAGTAGGCCAAACCAAACTGATAATTCGAAGAGACTTGCAAAGATAACCAATCATACATAAAAGAATTTAGAGAAGATTCAAATATTTTTCATAGATAGACTTGATCATAAACCCACAATTCATCGGTCTCAACAAACACACCGCAAAAAGAAGATTACATCGAATAGTTCTCCACAAGAGAGGGGGAGAATATTGTATTGAGATCCAAAAAGAGAGAGGAAGCCATCTAGCTAATAACTATGGACCCGTAGGTCTGAGGTAAACTACTCACACTTCATCGGAGGGGCTATGGTGTTGATGTAGAAGCCGTCCGTGATCGATGCCCCCTCCGGCGTAGCTCTGGAACAGGCCCCAAGATGGGATCTCGTGGATACAGAAAGTTGCGGCGGTGGAATTAGGTTTTTGGCTCCGTATCTGATCGTTTGGGGGTACGTAGGTATATATAGGAGGAAGGAGTACGTAGGTGGAGCAACAGGGGGCCCACGAGGGTGGAGGGTGCACCTGGGAGGGGGGGTAGGGGCGCCCCCTACCTCATGGCCTCCTCTTTTGTGTATTGATGTAGGGTCCAAGTCTCCTGGGTCTTGTTCGTTGAGAAAATCACGTTCCCGAAGGTTTCATTCCGTTTGGACTCTGTTTGATATTCCGTTTCTTCGAAACCCTAAAACAGGCAAAAGACTGCAATTCTGGGCTGGGCCTCCGGTTAATAGGTTAGTCCCAAAAATAATATAAAAGTGGCTAATAAAGCCCAATAATGTCCAAAACAGTAGATAATATAGCATGGAGCAATCAAAAATTATAGACACGTTGGAGACATATCAAGCATCCCCAAGCTTAATTCCTACTCGTCCTCGAGTAGGTAAATGATAAAAACAGAATTTTTGATGCGGAGTGCTACTTGGCATAATTTTAATGTAATTCTTATTAATTGTGGTGTGAATATTCAGATCCAAAAGATTCAAGACAAAAGTTTAATATTGACATAAAAATAATAATACTTCAAGTATACTAACAAAGCAATTATGTCTTCTCAAAATAACATGGCCAAAGAAAGTTATCCCTACAAAATCATATAGTCTGGCTATGCTCCATCTTCACCACACAAAATATTTAAATCATGCACAACCCCATTGACAAGCCAAGCAATTGTTTCATACTTTTGGTGTTCTCTAACTTTTTCAATCTTCACGAAATACATGAGCGTGAGCCATTGACATAGCACTATAGGTGGAATAGAATGGCGGTTGTGGAAAAGACAAAAAGGGAGAAGATGGTCTCACATCAACTAGGCGTATCAATGGGCTATGGAGATGCCCATCAATAGATATCAATGTGAGTGAGTAGGGATTGCCATGCAACGGATGCACTAGAGCTATAAGTATATGAAAGCTCAAAAAGAAACTAAGTGGGTGTGCATCCAACTTGCTTGCTCATGAAGACCTAGGGCATTTTGAGGAAGCCCATCATTGGAATATACAAGCCAAGTTCTATAATGAAAAATTCCCACTAGTATATGAAAGTGATAACATAGGAGACTCTCTATCATGAATATCATGGTGCTACTTTGAAGCACAAGTGTGGTAAAAGGATAGTAGCATTGCCCTTTCTCTCTTTTTCTCTCATTTTTTATTTGGGCCTTTTCTCTTTTTTATGGCCTCTTTTCTTTCTCTTTTTTTCGCCCGAAGTCTCATCCCGACTTGTGAGGGAATCATAGCCTCCATCATCCTTTCCTCACTGGGAAAATGCTCTAATAATGATGATCATCACACTTTTATTTTTCTTACAACTCAAGAATTACAACTCGATATTTAGAACAAAATATGACTCTATATGAATGCCTCCGGCGGTGTACCGGGATATGCAATGAATCAAGAGTGACACGTATGAAAGAATTATGAATGGTGGCTTTGCCACAAATACGATGTCAACTACATGATCATGCTAAGCAATATGACAATGATGAAGCGTGTCATAATAAACAGAACGGTGGAAAGTTGCATGGCAACATATCTCGGAATGGCTATGGAAATGCCATAATAGGTAGGTATGGTGCCTGTTTTGAGGAAGGTATTTGGTGGGTGTATGATACCGGCGAAAGTTGCGCGGTATTAGAGAGGCTAGCAAAGGTGGAAGGGTGAGAAAAGTGCGTATAATCCATGGACTCAACATTAGTCATAAAGAACTCATATACTTATTGCAAAAATCTACAAGTTATCAAAGCATAGTATTATGCGCATGCTCCTAGTGGGATAGATTGGTAGGAAAAGACCATCGCTCGTCCCCGACCTCCACTCATAAGGAAGACAATCAAAAAATAAATCATGCTCTCACTTCATCACATAACGGTTCACCATACGTGCATGCTATGGGAATCACAAACTTTAACACAAGTATTTCTCAAATTCATAACTACTCAATTAGCATAACTTTAATATCACCATCTTCATATCTCAAAATAATTATCAAGTATCAAACTTCTCATAGTATTCAACACACTCATAAGAAAGTTTTATTATTAATCTTGTATACCAAGCATATTAGGATTTTAAGCAAATTACCATGCTATTTAACACTCTCAAAATAATCTAAGTGAAGCATGAGAGATCAATAGTTTCTATAAAACAAATCCACCACTATGCTCTAAAAGATATAAGTGAAGTACTAGAGCAAAACTACATAACTCAAAAGATATAAGCGAAGCACATAGAGTATTCTAACAAATTCCAAATCATGTATGGCTCTCTCAAAAGGTGTGTACAGGAAGGATGATTGTGGTAAACTAAAAAGTAAAGACTCAAATCATACAAGACGCTCCAAGCAAAACACATACCATGTGGTGAATAAAAATATAGCTCCAAGTAAAGTTACCGATAGAAATAGACGAAAGAGGGGATGCCTTCCGGGGCATCCCCAAGATTTGGCTTTTATGTGTCCTTAGATTATCTTGGGGGTGCCATGGGTATCCCCAAGCTTAGGCTCTTGCCACTTCTTGTTCCATAATCCATCAAATCTTTACCCAAAACTTAAAAACTTCACAACACAAAACTTAAAGTAGAAAATCTCGTGAGCTCCGTTAGCGAAAGAAAAAAAAGACCACTTCAAGGTACTGTAATGAACTCATTATTTATTTATATTGTTGTTATACCTACTGTATTCCAACTTCTCTATTGATTATAAACTATTTTACTAGCCATAGATTCATCAAAATAAGCAAACAACACACGAAAAACCGAATCTGTCAAAAACAGAACAGTCTGTAGTAATCTGAAGCTAGCGCAAGATATGGAACCCCAAAAATTCTAAAATAAATTTCTGGACGTGAGGAATTTATCTATTAATCATCTTCAAAAATAATTAACTAAATAGCACTTTCCAAATAAAAATGGCAGTAGTTCTCGTGAGTGCTAAAGTTTCTGTTTTTTTACAGCAAGTGTAACAAGACTTTCCCCAAGTCTTCCCAACGGTTCTACTTGGCACAAACACTAATTAAACACAAAAAACACAACCAAAAAAGACGTAGATAAATTATTTATTCCTAAACAGGAGCAAAAATCAAGGAATAAAAATAAAATTGGGTTGCCTCCCAACAAGCGCTATCGTTTAACGCCCCTAGCTAGGCATAACAAGCAAGGATAGATCTAGGTATTGCCATCTTTGGTAGGCAATCCATAAGTGGATTTCATAATAGATTCATAAGGAAATTTAATTTTATTTCTAGGAAAGTGTTCCATGCCTTTCCTTAATGGAAATTGGAATCTAATATTTCCTTCCTTCATATCAATAATTGCACCAATCGTTCTAAGGAAAGGTCTACCAAGAATAATAGGACATGAATGATTGCAATCTATGTCAAGAACAATAAAATCTACGAGCACATAATTCCTATTTGCAACAATAATAACATCATTAATTCTTCCCATAGGTTTCTTAATAGTGGAATCCGCAAGGTGCAAGTTTAGAGAGTAATCATCAAAATCACGGAAACCTAACAAATCACACAAAGTCTTTGGAATCATGGAAACACTAGCACCCAAATCACATAAAGCATAGCATTCATGATCTTTAATTTTAATTTTAATAGTTGGTTCCCACTCATCATAAAGTTTTCTAGGGATAGAAACTTCCAATTCAAGTTTTTCTTCATAAGATTGCATTAAGGCATCAACGACATGTTTAGTAAACGCTTTATTTTGACGGTAAGCATGAGGAGAATTTAGCACGGATTGCAACAAGGAAATACAATAAATCAAAGAGCAATTTTCATAGTTAAATTCCTTGAAATCCATAATAGTGGGTTTAGCAACATCTAGGGTTTTAATTTCTTCAATCCCACTTTTATCAATTTTAGCATCAGGATAAAAAAATTCCGAATTCTTGGAACGTCTTCTAGGTAAAGGTGGATCATATTCAGTCCCATCATTATCAAGATTCATATTGCAAAACAAAGATTTAATAGGGGACACATCAATAACTTTTAGATCTTCATCTTTATTTTCATAGGAACTAGAAGAACATGCTCTTATAAAGGCATCTTTCTTAGCACGCATCCTAGTGGTTCTTTCTTTGCACTCATCAATGGAAATTCTCATGGCTTTGAGAGACTCATTGATATCATGCTTAGGTGGAATAGATCTAAGTTTCAAAGAATCAACATCAAGAGAAATTCTATCAACGTTTCTAGCCAACTCATCAATCTTAAGCAATTTTTCTTCAATCAAAGCATTAAAATTCTTTTGCGAAGTAATAAATTCTTTAATATTAGATTCAAAATCAGAGGGCATCTTATCATAATTTCCATAAGAATTTTTGTAGGAATTACCATAATTATTAGAGGGATTACTAGGATAAGGCCTAGGATTGTAATTTCCTCTATACGCGTTGTTACCAAAATTGTTCCTACCAACAAAAATTCACATCCATAGATTCATTATTATTCTTAATCAAAGTAGACAAGGGCATATCATTAGGATCAAAAGAAACACTCTTATTAGCAAATAATTTCATAAGTTCATCCATCTTTCCACTCAAAACATTAATTTCTTCTATCGCATGCACCTTTTTATTAGTAGATCTTTCAGTATGCCATTGAGAATAATTAAGCATAATATTATCTAGGAGTTTAGTAGCTTCTCCTAAGGTGATTTCCATAAAAGTGCCTCCCGCGGCCGAATCTAAAAGATTTCTAGAAGCAAAATTCAATCTGTCATAAAATTTTTGTATAATCATCCACAAATTTAAACCATGAGTAGGTCAATTACGTATCATTAGTTTAATTCTCTCCCAAGCTTGTGCAACATGTTCATGATCAAGTTGCTTGAAATTCATAATATCGTTTCTAAGAGAGATGATCTTAGCGGGAGGAAAATACCTAGAGATAAAAGCATCTTTGCACTTGTTCCATGAATCAATACTATTTTTAGGCAAAGAAGAAAACCAAGCTTTAGCACGATCTCTAAGCGAAAAAGGAAATAGCTTCAATTTAACAATATCATTATCCACATCTTTCTTCTTTTGCATATCACACAAATCAATGAAGCTATTTAGATGGGTAGCGGCATCTTCACTAGGAAGGCCGGAAAATGGATCTTTCATGACAAGATTCAGCAAAGCAGTATTAATTTCACAAGATTCAGCATCGGTAAGAGGAGCAATCGGAGTGCTAATAAAATCATTGTTTTTGATATTGGTGAAGTCACACAATTTAGTATTATCTTGAGCCATCGTGACAAGCAAGCAAACTAACACACAAGCAAACAAAAAAACAAGCAGGCAAAAAAGAGGCAAGTAGAGAAAGAGAGGGAGGATAGAGAGAGAGGGCGAATAAAACGACAAGGGTGAAGTGGGGGAGAGGAAAACGAGAGGCAAATGGCAAATAATGTAATGCGGGAGATAAGGGTATGTGATGGGTACTTGGTATATTGACTTTTGCATAGACCTCCCCGGCAATGGAGCCAGAAATCCTTCTTGCTACCTCTTGAGCACTACGTTGGTTTTCCCCGAAGAGGAAGGGATGATGCAGCAAAGTAGTGTAAGTATTTCCCTCAGTTTTTGAGAACCAAGGTATCAATCCAGTAGGAGGCTACGCGCGAGTCCCTCGTACCTGCACAAAACAAATAAATCCTCGCAACCAACGCGAATAGGGGTTGTCAATCCCTACACGGCCACTTACGAGAGTGAGATCTGATAGATATGATAAGATAATATTTTTGGTATTTTTATGATAAAGATGCAAAGTAAAATAAAGGCAAAGTAAAAAAGCAAAGGAAATAACTAAGCAGTAGGAGATTAATATGATGAACATAGACCCGGGGGCCATAGGTTTCACTAGTGGCTTCTCTCGAGAGCATAAGTATTCTACGGTGGGTGAAGAATTACTGTTGAGCAATTGACAGAATTGAGCATAGTTATGAGAATATCTAGGTATGATCATGTATATAGGCATCACGCCCGAGACAAGTCGACCGACTCCTGCCTGCATCTACTACTATTACTCCACTCATCGATCGCTATCCAGCATGCATATAGAGTATTAAGTTAAAAATAGAGTAACACCTTAAGCAAGATGACATGATGTAGAGGGATAAACTCATGCAATATGATGAAAAACCCATCTTGTTATCCTCGATGGCAACAATACAATACGTGCCTTGCTGCCCCTACTGTCACTAGGAAAGGACACCGCAAGATTGAACCCAAAGCTAAGCACTTCTCCCATTGCAAGAAAGATCAATCTAGTAGGCCAAACCAAACTGATAATTCGAAGAGACTTGCAAAGATAACCAATCATACATAAAAGAATTCAGAGAAGATTCAAATATTGTTCATAGATAGACTTGATCATAAACCCACAATTCATTGGTCTCAACAAACACACCGCAAAAGAAGATTACATCGAATAGTTCTCCACAAGAGAGGGGGAGAACATTGTATTGAGATCCAAAAAGAGAGAGGAAGCCATCTAGATAATAACTATGGACCCGTAGGTCTGAGGTAAACTACTCACACTTCATTGGAGGGGCTATGGTGTTGATGTAGAAGCCCTCCGTGATCGATGCCCCCTCTGGCGGAGCTCCGAAACAGGCCCCAAGATGGGATCTCATGGATACAGAAAGTTGCAGCGGTGGAATTAGGTTTTTGGCTCCGTATCTGATCGTTTGGGGGTACGTAGGTATATATAGGAGGAAGGAGTACGTCGGTGGAGCAACAGGGGGCCCACGAGGGCGGAGGGCGCGCCTGGGGGGGGGGGGGGTAGGCGCGCCCCTACCTCGTGGCCTCCTCTTTTATGTCTTGACGTAGGGTCCAAGTCTCCTGGGTCTTGTTCATTGTGAAAATCACGTTCCCGAAGGTTTCATTCCGTTTGGACTCCGTTTGATATTCCTTTTCTTCGAAACCCTAAAACAGGCAAAAAACAACAATTTTGGGCTGGGCCCCGGTTAATAGGTTAGTCCCAAAAATAATATAAAAGTGGATAATAAAGCCCAATAATGTCCAAAACAGTAGATAATATAGCATGGAGCAATCAAAAATTATAGACAGGTTGGAGACGTATCACCTACCACCTCAATAATAATGACCAATGAGCCGTCAAATCACATAGACCCAGCAGTAAGTTGGACGGACGAAGCAACCATCACTCTTGAATCCGCTTCTCCCTTCAACGCAGGCACTAGTGAGAGGTCACGTCCTCTCTTCCCGGGCATGAATGCGGCACAGATTCTGTGGAGTGTCGCTGACCGTTTCGGGCGGGAAGCGCGGGCGGGCGATGGAGGGGCTTTGGGTGGGCCAGGCTGGCCAGGAGCGGGCGTGGCAACTTTCCGCCTGTCCCTACCAGGGGCAACTGTTCAATGTGTGGCAGGGGCAACTGTTGGAATCCGCAAGTTGAGTGCCATAACGTATATCAAGTGAATCAATATGATACCCCTTTGTCACCTCAAGTATTCATACCGCAAGATATACATCATGTGTTCTCAAATCTGAACATTCAATCCGACATGACTAAACTTCAAAGGGTAAAGATTCAATTCATCACAACAAGAGTATAGAGGGGAGAAACATCATATGTCCCATGTATATTAACAAAGCCCATGATATAGATCACAAGAGAGAGAGAGAGATTAAACACATAGCTACTGGTACAAACCCTCAGCCCCGAGGGTGGACTACTCCCTCCTCATCGTGGTGGCCCCCAAGATGATGAAGATGGCCACCGGAGATGATTCCCCCCTCCGGCAGGGTGCCGGAACTGGTTTAGATTGCTTTTCGGTGGCTACAAAGCGCTACGACGGCGGAACTTATGATCTAGGTTAACCCCGAAGGGTTTCAGAATATTTGGGAATTTATAGTGCAAAGATGGGGTGCGGGAGGCCACTGGTATGCGTCGGTCCTAAACAAACGGTTTTTAACCCCTTTTTGTGACGACATTCGGAAACATCGCCAAGTGAGTGTGGGCGATAGGGGGGTCCCTCCCACACGACCCAGAAACCGTTGGGGATATGCCCTCCTGGCACACACGCTCGGCAAAATGAGGTCGTGTGCGACCGGCGAGCGCTCAAATATGGAAATACGTACAATAGTGCTAAAAAATACAATTATATGGCGAAATTGTTTCCGGTCGCAAGTACATCCCACATAGTCAGTCCCCGCTAAACGTTTCCATTCGTATATACATCGCACACAGTCGCTACAAGGAAAACGTTTGCGCAAGGTGGCGTAATGCAAACAGTTTTAAAAAGAATGCCGTGTGTGATTGTTCATTGATCCAACACGGTTTATTCCTAGAAACTTTGTGCGTTGCCTGAGGTCATCACCCGCGGTGTTTTCTCATTAATCATTTGAAATAGGAAAACCCAATTAGCAAGCTAATTGGCCTATTATTAATAATCCATTTACTAATCTAATTGACATTCATATTAAGCACATAATATATTCCATTTCCATATTAAGGAAACAGGAGTCCATAATTGAAATACATCGGAGTATAACATGATATAGCTTCAGCACTCAGCTACCCCATTGCACAACTGCACCAGCAGCAAGTTTCACATGCAACATCTAGAACCTTTCGAAATTAGCTTCATATTCGATACATATAGAGATGCATCTCATCTGGAAAACTGCTGAAGTGGAAGGCAAATATTGAGCCTTCATTCATGTTGAAGGTCTTTGCAACTTTAGGCCAGTGCCTATGGATGATTGACCGTCCATCCTTCGACCTCTCAGGAACACTTCAATATTGAACCATGGGCGTTGTATGAAAACTTTCCTCGCCTCCTGACCACAGAGGTGGTTTGAGAGGTAATCATCAGTGAAGCCTGAAAACAAGGATGTGCATAAATATCTTCTCTATATTGGAAATGGGGCAAAGGAATACAAAAAGGCAAGGTATAATAGTTAGTACCATCTTGTAAACCTCAGTGCTTCCCATTGTTTCCCTGCAACACATATAAGGTAGTTAGTAATCAGGTTAAGTAAGGGTTCACATGCTATCCATAAAATATGTTGATGATAAATAAGTACATTGCAGATTCATCAGATTAAATCAAGCCACATGGAAAACCCATTTATCCAAACCAAGCATGATTAAGAACTAGGAAATATAGCAATTGTATTTGTTTCTCATGTATTTAGTACAACCAAATTCAATTTATTCCTCACATGGTATACAATAACAGAGTGCAGCCACAACAATTGAACATCGCATTGCAGAATTGAACCAAGCAGTTAACTAAACACCACAACAAATGAACCAAACATTAACTGAGCACCACATTGCACAATATAACATACTCCTAATAGAAGATCAGACAGTTAACCAAACCAAGCATGCTTAACAACTTGGAAATATAGCAATTGTATTTGTTTCTCATGTATTTAGTACAACCAAATTCAATTTATTCCTCACATGGTATACAATAACAGAATGCACCCACAACAATTGAACATCGCATTGCAGAATTGAACAAAGCAGTTAACTAAACACCACAACAAATGAACCAAACATTAACTGAGCACCACATTGCACAATATAACATACTCCTAATAGAAGATCAGACAGTTAACCAAACCAAGCAAGCTTAACAACTTGGAAATATAGCAATCGTATTGGTTTCTCATGTATTTAGTACAACCAAATTCGATTTATTCCTCACATGGTATACAATAACATAATGCAGCCACAACAATTGAACATCGCATTACAGAATTAAACCAAGCAGTTAACTATACACCACAACAAGTGAACCAAGCCACAACAAATGAACCAAGCAGTTAACTAAACACCAATTGAACAATATAACATGCTCGTAATAGAAGATCAGGTAGTTAACCAAACCAAGAAAGCTTAACAACTTGGAAATATTGCACCCTGAAGAATTGAACATCACATTTGCAAAATTGAACCAAGCAATTAATTGAACACCACATTGCATGACATATAGAACATATACACTATAGCAGGAGATTGCATGGTAAAAGTAGATAGCACAATTCACTAGAATTTGTTAAGGAAAGGCAATAGCTAGCAAACTAAACATGGGTCCTTATAGTGAGCTAATAAGACAAGCTACTCCTCGGAGATATCGATGACGATTGGATCCTTGGACATGGAAGAGGGCGAGTGAGGGGGTCCTGGACTAAGGGGTCATCGGCCGTCCGGCCTGTTAGCCATGGGCCGGACTGATGGGTTGTGAAGATGCGAAGACCGAAGACTGTACCCGTGTCCAGATAGGACTCTCCTTGGCGTGGAAGGCAAGCTTGGCAACCAAATATGTAGATTCCTTTCTTTGTAACCGACCTTGTGTAATCCTAGATCCTTCCGGTGTCTATATAAACCGGAGGACTTAGTTCGGATAGAGGAGATTCATTATCATAGCCATACCAGCTAGACCTCTAGGGTTTAGCCATTACGATCTTGAGGTAGATCAACTCTTGTAATACTCACATTCATCAATATCAATCAAGCAGTATGTAGGGTATTACCTCAATAGAGAGGGCCCGAACCTGGGTAAACATCGTGTCCCCTATCTCATGTTACCATCGACCTTAGACGCACAGTTCGGGACCCCCTACTCGAGATCCGCCGGTTTTGACACCGACATTGGTGCTTTCATTGAGAGTTCCACTATGCCGTCGCCAAAAGGTTCGATGGCCCCTTCAATCATCGATAATGACGCTGCCCAAGGAGAAACTCTCCTCCCCAGACAAATCTTTGTGTTCGGCGGCTTCGCATTGCGGGCCAATTCGCTTGGCCATCTGAGCAGATCGAAAGCTACGCCCCTAGCCATCAGGTCTGATTTGGGAGCTTGAACTATGTTGCGGACATCCGTGGAGACTTGATCTTCGCCGGATTCAAGACCGCGGCTGCCACCCCCGGTGACCTCGATGATCATGACCTAAATCTGTCATCAAACCGCATCCAG
Organism: Triticum urartu; assembly: GCF_003073215.2. Lineage (NCBI taxonomy): Eukaryota > Viridiplantae > Streptophyta > Magnoliopsida > Poales > Poaceae > Triticum > Triticum urartu. Next base: position 265,685,608 of record NC_053028.1, read on the forward strand.
GAGATCGCTCCTATAACTGCCCTGGCCTTAGAGCCGAAGCAGGCTGCACCATCCGAGGATGGGAGGATCAACCCCACTACGGAGGCCACAGATTCTACGGCGTTGGAGCCGCATATAGACTTAACCTCTCATGACATCTTTGTCACCGGAACTCCGGACTCGTCTTCGGCCGTAAGTTCCAAACCACATGAGCCCGCGGACGCCGAACTTGATTGTTTATCAATCTTTGAGTTCAGCGCCGCAGACATCTTCCAGCACTCGCCTTTGGGCGATGTGCTAAACTCTTTAAAGAACATGTCCTCGGCAGAGGACTCACAGCCGAACTATATTCGGTTCGAACTAGGGGCTGATGGTGGAGAATTTTGCTTCGCACCCGCCACCCACTTCATCGCCACGGTCGAGGATTTGACCAACACACTTGATTACAACTCTGAGGACATTGACGGTATGGACGACGATGCCGGAGAAGAGGAGGCCCAGAACCCGCCGTTCACCGGACGCTGGACGACCACTTCCTCGTATGATGTATACATGGTGGATGCACCAAAGGAGAACAGCGGCGATGTCAAGGAAGATCCAGCCGATGATAAACCTTCCGAAATACAATCCAAGCGCCGGCATCAGCGGCCCCGCTCTAAGTCACGCCGCAGTAAACACAGCAACACCGGCACAGGAGAAGATAATACTCCAGAAGGTGCCGAAGACCCCGTCGAAACAGTAAATGAACAAGATGAACGGGAAGATGGGCAGGCTAGCCCCGGCAAGCAGGCCACGCACGAAGATTCAGAGGACGAAAGTTATCTTCTGCCCTCCAAGGATGAGGTGAGCCTCGGCACCGACGATTTCATCGTGCCTGAGGAGCCTCTGGAGCAGGAGGGCTTCAAGCGCCAGCTAATCGCCACTACAAGGAGCCTGAAAAAGAAGCAGCAGTAGCTTCAAGCTGACCAAGATCTGCTCAATGATAAATGGACCGATGTCCTAGCAGCCGAAGAATACGGCCTCAAGCGCCCAACCAAAAGCTACCCAAAGCGCAAATTGCTACCTCAGTTTGACGAGGAGGCGCCGAAATACATACCTCCATCGTACAATGCGGCTGACCGACCACCACGTGGTCGAGACAAAATGGCAACTCACGCCGAACACCAGCCAGCCCCGCCTCAGCGCACAGGTAGAGGTAAATTAGCCCACGGTCATACATATGACCTCCGGCAAAACCTGAACAATAAAGCAGGACATACTAGATCAATCTACGGATCGCGAGGACATGTCTCGACACGCGACGACGACCACCTATTCGGACGTGACAAACTTAGTCATGCACGGGCTGAAAATCGCAGACGGACTCCATCAGAGCTATGTCGCGATATGGCCCGATATAGAGGCGCCGCACACCCTCATTGCTTCATTGATGAGGTCCTGGATCATGAATTCCCAGAAGGGTTCAAACCCGTGAATATAGAATCATACGATGGAACCACGGACCCCGCGGTGTGGATCGAAGACTTCATTCTCCACATTCATATGGCCTGCGGAAATGACCTCCACGCCATCAAATACCTCCCTTTAATACTCAAGGGGCCAGCTCGGCACTGGCTCAACAGTCTGCCTGCAAATTCTATTGGCAGCTGGGAGGACTTGGAAGAGGCCTTCCTCGATAACTTCGAAGGCACATATGTTCGACCTCCTGACACTGATGACTTAAGACATATAGTTCAACAGCCTGGAGAGTCTTCCAAGAAATTCTGGACTAGGTTCTTAACTAAAAAGAACCAAATCGTCGATTGTCCGGATGCTGAAGCCCTAGCAGCCTTCAAGCATAGCATCCACGACGAATGGCTCGCTCGCCACCTCGGCCAAGAAAAGCCAAAATCCATGGCAGCCCTCATGACACTCATGACCCGCTTTTGTGCAGGCTAGGACACTTGGTTGGCCCGTAGCAAAAACAATGCAAGCAACACTGGCACCCCTGAAGCTAAAAGTAGCAAAGACAAGTCTCGACGCAATAGATACAAGCATCCAAACAACAGTGATAACACCGAGGACACGACAGTCAATGCCGGATTCAGGGGCTCTAAGTCCGGTCAGCGGAAGAAACCGTTCCAAAAGAACAATTCAGGCCCATCCGGCTTGGACCACATACTTGATTGTCCATGCCAGATTCATGGCACCCTAGACAAACCACCCAATCATACAAATAGAGATTGCTGGGTTTTTAAATAGGCCGGCAAATTAAACGCCGAGAACAGGGAAAATGGATCGCAAATCGAGGACGGTGATGAAGAGCCCCAGCAACCGAACATAGGGGGACAGAAGAAGTTTCCCCCTCAGGTCAAAACGGTGAACATGATATACGCTACCCACATCCCCAAGAGGGAGCGGAAGCGTGCACTCAGGGACGTCTATGCGATAGAGCCAGTCGCCCCGAAATGTAATCCATGGTCGTCATGCCCAATCACTTTCGATCGTCGGGATCATCCGACCAGTATCCGTCACGGTGGCTCAGCCCCACTGGTCCTAGACCCAATAATTGATGGGTTCCACCTGACTCGCGTCCTTATGGACGAAGGTAGCAGCCTCAATCTGCTCTATCAGGATACAGCGCGAAAATGGCATTAAGCCATCTCGGATCAAGCCCACCAGGACAACCTTCAAAGGAGTCATACCAGGTGTAGAGGCCCGCTGTACGGGCTCAATCACACTAGAGGTTGTCTTCGGATCTCCGGACAACTTCCGAAGCGAGAAGTGAACCATTGATATAGTCCCCTTCCGCAGCGGCTATCACGCACTGCTCGGACGAACTGCATTTGCTCGATTCAATGCAGTACCACACTATGCTTATCTCAAGCTCAAGATGCCCGGTACATGCAGCGTCATAACAGTCAACGGAAACACGGAACGCCCCTCCGTACAGAAGAGCACACAGCTGCCTTAGCAGCAGAAGTACAGAGCGGCCTTCTCAAGCAGAACCTTAATTCGGCTGCCGAGCCCACGGACACCGTTAAGAGGGTCTGAACTACTCTGCAGCAGGAGAGCTCGGCTCGTCAGGAGCTTGACTAGCAATCCGGCCTCCGTCTCAGTCCCGATCAAGTGGCGGCATTCATGCCGTGCGTACATAACTACTCACTCAAAATCCCATGGGCATCGATGGAGGCATATCTAGCTGGTGGTCCATAGTACGGCTCAACCGACATCGGACACACACACACACACACACACTTTCACTCTTACTTGTTTCCTTTGCAGGTCTCAATTCCACATGCACCATCTAGTGGTCTGGTCACCGATCCTCTCGAAAGATGAACACACCAAGACAACGAGAAACGCAGATAAATGAGGGACTTTTTAGGTGATTTCGTTAACGATAACTCTACCTATTTTTCAAAACCCACATGCAGCTCTCCCTTGGTTTAGGCATGTCAAATAGCATGTTGCTTATCGCACTACCTATATCAATGCGCCTTGATGTACTAATTAAATTACAATGAGAATAGTTTGCGGCTGGAGCTGTAGGACTCCAGCTTTTTACCTTCGTACCTTTTCTGTTTTCTTTACTTTTTTCAGCTCCCTTGTGGATAATCCTATCAGGTAGCACCTGTACACTTTGGTATGCTTCATGTTTGCCAGGGGCTTCATAGCACCCCACATCACGGCAACAAAAGTCCGAACACTTTTTACAAGTATAGTTCGGCACCCCGAATTTAGCATTATATGCATTGGCTCCGAATCATGTCTTTGGTCAATAGTTGGGTTGCCCGGCTCCTGTGCTTGCTACCTTACATTCCGCTATATCGGCTAAGGAGTAAAGGGAGAACTACTGCGATTGTGCCTTGGTTTGTCCAAAGGAGCACCTTAGTAGAGAAAGCCGAAAACTGACTGTCATGATGCGGCGAGAGCCAGTCAGCTGTTCGAAGGTTGCAAAACGTTGGAGATTTCTTCCGCATTACACGAAGGATTGGTACTTCCCGATCAGACGCTTATAGCACTCTAGTTCGGATACTAGGGGATGCGGCCATGTTTCTATTGTCACACTCCTATGGCTAAGTGAGGGCGTTACAGCCGCATAGTCTGGTTGCCTGGTTCGTTGCGCTAAACAACTCCTTCAAGGACCATCTAATTGGATCAAGATTGTTTAGATTCCATCCCGAACACCCCCGTACTACCTACGTGGGGGCAGAAGCCGGCGACTGGTGAACCCTTAGATTTCATACAACACGGCCGCACAGGATGTAAAAATTTAAAAACATAACAAGCATTATATTGCATGAAACACTTTGTTTTACCATACAAGGTAGAGGGAGCTCGCACACATTCATTCAAAGATAGTGTCTTTCGCACAGTGATCCACAACAATGCGGGATCCCTCCAGGACACCATAAAAATACAACTCGGGTTGCCGATGCTCCTTGCCCTCAGGTGGCCCCTCGGTCATTAGCTTCTTGGCATCCATCTTCACCCAGTGCGTTTTGACGCGGGCAAAGGCCATCTGTGCACCTTCGATACAGACCGACCGCTTTATAACCTCAAGCCAGGGGCAGGCATCAACAAGCCGCTTCACATGTCTGAAGTAGCTGCTCGGCATCGGCGCGGCAGGCCATAGTCGGACTATTAGCTCCTTCATGGCTAGCTCGGCCGCCTTGTGCAGCTCGACCAGCTGTTTCAGCTGGTCGCTAAAGGACAACGGATGTTCGGGCCCAATATATTGAGACCAGAACAGCTTCTCCGTAGAACTCCCTTCCTCGGCTCGATAGAACTCGGCAACGTTTGATATGCTGCGCGGCAAATCCGCAAACACTCGTGGAGAGCTCCAAATTCAGGTAAGTAAAAGGAACGCTAACTTCACGGACTTGCTGTGCATAATGAAAGCCTTACCCGCCGCGATCTTCCGGGCCGCCTGGATTTCCTGAAGGGCGCTCTGGGCTTCGGCTCGAGCCTCTTGCGTGCTCTGGAGGGCCTTCGCAAGTTCGGATGCTTGTGTCTTAGAATCACGCTCCAAGGACTCGTACTTCTTGACGACGTCCTAGGGCTCTTGCTAAACCTCGCCGACCCAGGCCTCGTGCTTCTCGCGTGCGGCGCATTCCGTGGCCGCTTTTTCCTCGGCCCTCTCTAACGCCATCTTGAGGGCCGCCACCTCGGTCGTGGCCCCTAATAAAGTTCATGGCACCTTAGTCAGCACGAACCATTCATCCTTCCTAAATATACACGCAGGTCACTGCATACGTTTGTTGTCTTCCAGCTGCTTCTTCACGAGGCCGAGCTCTTTCTCGACCCCCTCCAGGTTCAGCTTCAGTCCGGAGACCTCCGCAGTGTGAGCGGCAGTAGCTAGTAGTGACACATGCTTATTCACATAGACATATTATGTTAGACTCCTGCGAAAATTATTTTGATCCCCTATTCGGCTTTTCCTTCCCGGACACCGAACAGAGCATCAGCGGCTATTGTCCACATTGTGATATTTTTTCTACAATTGTTACCTCAAAGCCCATTAAAAGGCTAGTGTAGGCTTCGGTCAGTCCGCTTTTGGCGGACTGAACCTTTTCGATCACCGTACCCATAAGGACACGGTGCTCATCCACAATGGAGGCGCCTCACAGCGCTTCCAGCAGATTGTTCGGTGCCTCTGGTTGGACAGAGGTCATCGGTGGAATAGGCACACCTCCTCCTTTCAGGGAAGTCCATTCGCTGGACTCCGGAGCCGTGTAGGTCTCCAGAATGGTATCCGGCTGAGGGCCAAAGAGAACTTGGCCCCCTCTTCCAGTCCCCATGGGGGCCTTTTCCCCCATGTATCCGGCAGCTGAGGAGTCATCCTGGGGCGCCACCTTAACAATTTATGGAATCTCCCCCTAGTCTGGGAAGATCCTTTGGGACGCCACCTCATCATCACCCTTGGGTGAGGCAGAATGAGCGGGCGGCGGAGACATGCTAGCCATCTCCTTTGAGTCTAGCGAATCCTTTGTCGAGGATCGCGGGGAGCCATCGCAGGCCGGACTGTAATGGCATAGTTTAAACATATTAATATTATAAACTAGAAAGGCCAGGTATTGGGAGGTGCATAGGGTTTTGGTACTTATGAGGCAACCCAAGGCTTAGTCTGGGGCATTCGCTCCGGACTGCTTTCGACATCCCATGCGGAGTTATCCGCAAGGGAGCCCTTCCCCCTATTGGGCGCCTTCGCCTCCAGATTCGTGGAGGCCTCTCTTTTCTTCTTTCCCCCCTCCGGGGGAAGCCGCCTTCTTCCTCCTCCCTGCCGTCATCTTTGGCGACCGAAGATTCAGCCTCGTCTTCGGACGACATGTCTGAAGCACCCTTTCGGCGAAGGCCACTCCTGCTCCCCTTTGCCATCTTCTTGGCTTTCTTCTCTGGCACATCGTAAGGCGCCGGAAATAACATCTTCGTTAGGAGTGGGGTTTCCTCATCTTCAGGAAGTGGAGCTGGACAATTAATCCGCCCCGCTATGTCAATCTAGGCCTGAAAATTGATAGGAAGGCTTAGACTCTTTCCCAAAATATGCCAGTAAAGGCTATACCTTGAATACATGAAAGGACTTACCGGATTGGCCTAGCGCTTTAAGATGAGCTCACGATCTTCGGTCGTGGGCGGTGGTGTCTCGCCGGCCTTAAAGAGCACTTTCCATATATCTTCGTGTGTTGTGCCGAAGAGCTCTAGTAGCGTCTGGTGCTTGGTCGGATCGAAATCCCACAAATAGCAAGTCCGGTGTTGGCATGAAAGGATCCTGAAAATGAGCATAACCTGGATCATGTTGACGAGTTCAGTCATAGTGGATCCCAGTCAGCTCGCTCGAAGAGCCCCATGCGAGGCCCTTCTCTTGCCAGGAGGTAAGCCGTAGTGGAGCTCCGGACCGAAATTCGGGGGCCGCCGCCCAGTTGCGCGGCTCGGTGATGTAGAATCACCCCGACTGCCACCCCTTCACCATCTCCACGAAGGAGCCTTCGGGCCATGTAACATTGGGCATCTTTCCCACCATGGCGCCTCCGCACTCGGCTTGTTGGCCTCTCACCACATTCGGCTTTACATTGAAAGTCTTCAGCCATAGGCTGAAGTGAGGCGGGATACGAAGGAAGGCCTCACAAATGACTATAAATGCCGAGATGTTGAGGATAAAGTTGGGGGCTAGATCATGGAAGTACAGCCCGTAGTAAAACATCAGTCCACGGACAAACGGGTGGAGAGGGAATCCCAGCCCACGGACAAAATGTGCGAGAAATACAACCCTCTCATGGGGCTCTGGGGTATGGATGATCTGTCCTTCGGCCGGGAGACGGTCAACGATCTCCTTGGCCAGGTATCCGGCCCCTCGAAGCTCCTTGATGTCTTTCTTCTTGACAGAAGAAGCCATCCACTTGCCACCAGCTTCGGATCCGGACATGGTTGGAGTGTTTTCTCGAGTGGGAACAGATGAGAGCTTGGGCACTGGAGCTCAAGAGTGGAAAGGCAGAAGAAGAGAGAAGGCGTGGGAGAAGAAAGGGGAATCTTATCTCCTTATAAGGGCAGCGAATATCGAACGCCTCCCCACTCGCCTTAAAATTCGCCTACCCTCGAAGGCTGTGTAAATGGCACGGTTGGGTTACCCATGCCCGTATTGATGAGAATCCCGTAATAAGGGGGACACGATCTCTGCTTTGACAAGACGTGCCAATAGCAAACTAGGTCTCGAAACACGGAGAGGCAGACGAAAAATGGATCGAAATTGTGACCGGACGGACGTAATGTCATGTTGTAAAAAGTTGTCAGCGGATTGGACTCGTGGATTATTGTATTCTCTCTACGGTTGCGTGTGGTGTGTGTTACATGTCCGGACATGATCTATTCATCCGAATACTATTTTGGAGTTCGGAAGGAGGAACCCGCCTTGCAATGCCGAAGACAGATCTATGCGCCGGATACCTTGTCATTGAAGCCTGGTTCAGGGGCTACTGAGGGAGTCCTGGACTAAGGGGTCCTCGGGCGTCCAGCCTGTTAGCCATGGGCCGGACTGATGGGCTGTGAAGATGCGAAGACCGAAGACTGTAGCCGTGTCTGGATAGGACTCTCCTTGGCGTGGAAGGCAAGCTTGGCGACCAAATATGTAGATTCCTTTCTTTGTAACCGACCTTGTGTAACCCTAGATCCTTCCGGTGTCTATATAAACTGGAGGACTTAGTTCGGATAGGGGAGATTCATTATCATAGCCATACAAGCTAGACCTCTAGGGTTTAGCCATTACGATCTCGAGGTAGATCAACTCTTGTAATACTCATAATCATTAATATCAATCAAGCAGGACATAGGGTATTACCTCCATAGAGAGGGCCCGAACCTGGGTAAACATCGTGTCCCCTGTCTCCTGTTACCATTGACCTTAGACGCACAGTTCGGGATCCCCTACCCGAGATCCGCCAGTTTTGACACCGACAGTGAGGCCTCCGCATCGTGGGTGCCCTCGTTGTACTGGTGAGTTTCCTGAGCCGCTCCGGGCACCAACCTGCTGGCTCTCGAGATGAGGTAAGCATGTGCACGCTGAGAAAACACCTCGTAGTCTTCGTCGAAGGCATCGACGGTGGCCACGAGAAAACAACACGAACTGTCATTTAAAGTAGCCAACTGCGTCCCAACGTCGGCGCGGGAGGCATCAACGGTGGCCTCGACGGCGAGGTGCTCCTCCAAGATCTAGGGGTCGGCACGAATGGCACCCATCGCAACTTCATCCGCGCGTGCGGCCGCGATTTCCTTCTATGCTGCCAAATGCTCCTTGAGGTCCTGGCTATACTGCGTGCACCATGGCTTAGGCCGGCGCTTATTTGGTGGATGGGTCGGTGATTTGGGTGAAAGGTGTCGTGCTTGCGCCGGCGGTCGGGGCATGTGGGATGTGGAAGGTGGAGGAGGATGGGGCTCGGGTGTGGATTACCTGCCTGGATAGGCGAGGCCGAGCAGCGTGAAGGAGGATCACCGGCGAGGAGGCGGCGACGCTGCAAGCAAGGAGTGAAGGTTTCAACTTGGAAAGGAAGGCGGAAAGAGGGGAAATGTGGCTTTTGGTAAGGGGGAGGCGGCGGGGAGGTAGATATTTCCGTGGAAGCCAAAAATTTGGAATTGCTTCAGCCAAAAAACTGGTGCGCAAAGTGTCATCAGACACAGTCCCTTATTTAGACACGGTCCAAAGATATTTTGTGCTGCATCTCAGACGGTCGGTTATAATAAATTGTGTGGGATCTACTTGATTTTTCGTCTTGATTTGAATTACATAATGGGGTCACAGCGGCCATGGATGGTGTTTGAATTGCTAGACCTTTTATCTGCAGTGATCATAAAATAATTGGAATTATTCAGGGTTCATTTGGACATTTTTATGCATTAAGTGAGTTTTCAATGCGTGCATAATTCAAATTTGAACTACATGCACATGCTCTAGTGCATATAAATTCTTTGAAAAATCAAATCTTTGTCCTTGGGTGCATGCTTAGGTCCCATGCAAGAAATGGGAATGAATTTCAAACACCATGGCACCGTTGATTGCCGGCAAAACATTGAGATGCCTAGTTTTCAAATTCTAGTAAATCCAAAACTCATCTGGAATTCATGAAACTTGGCATGCTATTATGGAGCGGCATCAACATGCCGTGGTAAATTTTTTGTCCCATTTGGGGCAGGTTTGGGTATATGCTTCTCACAAACCGGAGCTTCTCACAACAAGCATGATGGTTTCCGATAGGGAACATCCCACCTTTGGGGACGAAACGATATCCATTGCCTCTTATTGCTTTCAATTTTTTTCTCGTGTCAATATAGAACAACAGGAGTGTTGTGTGAATTTTTGTGATTTTTCAGGATTCGTTTGGACATTTTTATGCATTAGGTGAGTTTTTAATGCATTTATGTGCATAATTCAAATTTGAACTACATGTGCATGCTCCAGTGCATATAAACTGGTCTAAAAATCATATCGGTGTCCTTGGGTGCATGCTTAGGTACCGTGCAAGAAATGGGAATGAATTTCAAACACCATGGCACCGTTGATTGCCGGCAAAACATTGAGATGCCTGGTTTTTAAATTCTAGTAAATTCAAAACTCGTCTGAAATTCATGAAACTTGGCATGCTATCATGGAGCGACATCAACATGCCGTGGTAAATTTTTTGTCCCATTTGGGGCAGGTTTGGGTATATGCTTCTCACAAACCGAAGCTTCTCACAACAAGCATGATGGTTTTCGGTAGGAAACGTCCCACCTTTGGGGACAAAACGATATCCATTACCTCTTATTGCTTTCAATTTTTTTCTCGTGTCAACATAGAACAACAGGAGTGTTATGTGAATTTTTCTGATTTTTCGGGGTTCCTTTGGACATTTTTATGCATTACCTAAGTTTTCAATGCACTTATGTGCATAATTCAAATTTGAACTACATGCGCATGCTCCAGTGCATATAAATTGGTTGAAAAATCAAATATGTCTCCTTGGGTGCATGCTTAGGTCCCATGCAAGAAATGGGGATGAATTTCAAACAACAGGGCACCGTTGATTGCCGGCAAAACATTGAGTTGCCTGGTTTTTAAATTCTAGTAAAACCAAAACTCGTCTGAAATTCATGAAACTTGGCATGCTATCATGGATCGGCATCAACATGTTGTGGTACAAATTTTGTCCCGTTTGGGGCAGGTTTGGGTCTATGCTTCTCAGAAACCGGAGCTTCTCACAACAAGCATGATGGTTTTCGGTAGGGAACGCCCCACCTTTGGGGACGAAACGATATCCATTGCCTCTTATTGCTTTCAATTTTTTTTATCGTGTCAACACAGAACAACAGGAGTGTTGTGTGAATTTTTGTGATTTTTTGGGGTTCGTTTGGACATTTTTATGCACTAACTGAGTTTTCAATGCATTTATGTGCATAATTCAAATTTGAACTACATGTGCATGCTCCAGTGCATATAAATTGGTTGAAAAATCAAATCTGTCTCCTTAGGTGCATGCTTAGGTCCCATGCAAGAAATGAGAATGAATTTCAAACACCAGGGCACCATTGATTGCCGGCAAAACATTGAGATGCCTGGTTTTTTTATTCTAGTAAATCTAATACTCGTCTAAAATTCAAGAAACTTGGCATGCTATCATGGAAGGGCGCCCGACATGCTGTGGTATTTTTCGTGTCCATTTTGAGAGAAGGCACACTCGAATAATGACAACCAACAAAGGCATTTTGAAAAAATAGCTGCCACTTTAATATCTCAAACGTTTGTATAATTCAAACCGTGTGTGTTCGGTTAACCATTCACGTGACGTCACGTGTCTTGGTTTTAATGGCTATAGGTTTTAATGGCTCTTGATCGTTAATGTTTTAGATAGAACACCCGTATGCAAAGTGAGAGCAGGATTTGTGCATCTCTTGAACACAAACGGTTCTTTTGGATGACCCGTGTGAACCACTTACAAACAATTTGGTGCAATTTGCATCTGTCATATTTGGTATGTTGCCATTTGTCAAACTAGAAAGATTGACATTTGTTGATCTAGTAACATTGCCATTTGCCAACCTTGTAACACTGTGATTTGTCAAAATATGAAGCTAGAAATCACTAGCAGTCTAATTTTTGCAACTAAAATTCAGTAATTAAGCATAGATGGAGGCGAGAAGGCGTGTTCAGCCGGGCGTGCAGCGGGCGGTGCAGTACTATTCGATTTTACAGTGGGCGGCGCAGTTCCCGATTCGGCTTTAATGCAGACAAGTGAGAGGGTAGCAGTTCTCGAAATGTTGAACGACCAATGATGTATCCTCCTTCAATTAGCATCGTGTGAATGCATGAGGGAAGTAATGGGAGGACGACTGTGAAAAGAGGCAGCATGATGTGAATGCAACACAGTTTGCACTCATATGAAGGCGCCCCTCCATTACAATGCATCTACCACATCGTACGCACCTAAGCATATGCCTAAGCACCTACACTAATTAGTGCAAAAGTGCTCACTCCAGACTCATGGCGGCGATGCGCGCGAGCGGCCAACGACTGTGCCAGATGGTCCATGACGCCGGCCTGCAGCATGCAACTGTGGATCGTCTCCACACGGTGTTGGCGACCGACTGGTGGATGGCCGCCGTCGACGCCAGCTACGACTCTCAGTACGACCAGATGATCGTTCGCACCACCAACAGGTTCACCATCGTCAAGAAGCTCGTGGACGACATCGCCGTACTCCTCCAGCCCGCGCGCCCGGGCTCCTCATTGCCTGCCACCCTAATCGGCCTTCATGGTTGGAACCTCTTTGAAGCACTGGTGGCCCTGTGACTGCCCACCGGCGCCACGAAGAATGTCCACCTGGAGGTCGCCCTCGCCGCGAGGCGCCTCGCCCTGCAAGAAACCGTCGACCTACACATCCATGTGTACGAGCGAATCATTTACATAGGTATCTACAAGGCCAGTGAGGATGCTACGACGTTGGCCTTCTTCAACCGTCTGGAATCCTTGGATGCCATTGTTGAGAAGCACCTTGACCTCACCACAAAAGACGCCGCTCCTTAGCCGCCGGTCGATGGTCCGACGCACTGAGTTGAGGAGGAGCAAGTCGTACGCTGATGGATGGATCTTTCTTCTTGCCTGAATATATGCATCACTGTAACTAGTACTCCACCCGTCAATTTATAAGTTGTGTTGTCAGTGTCTATCTCGTTACTTTTTTATAATTTTTATTTTTTGAACACATGTTGATTGGCTTGAATGAAGGTCTATCCCGCCATTAGGCGCCGGAGCGCGTTGTGCTCGCCGTTAGGCACCGCAGCACGCTCTGCTCGCGTCCGTTGGCGCGCTCTGCTCGCGTCCGTCGGTGCGCTCGGCTTGTGGACAGCTTTTCCTTGCGCATTCAACTGCTATATTGCTCGCCGTTGAGGTGACCGCGCTGCTCGCGTCCCTCCGCGCACGCTCTGCCAGCAGTTGGGCGTGCGCACGATCACGTCGGGGGCGCCATATGCATGCGGTTGTGCCGCGCGCGTTGCCACGCGATGCAGTTACGTGCGGCACGATGGAGTTATGCACTGCAAATTAGAGCTGCCATCAGGGCCAGCCGATATTCCTGGCCATCCGGCTTCCCCTTTAATTCACGTGGCCATTGTAACCTTAGTCTCTTAAACCTTTCAATCGTGCCCCACAACACAACAAGCACACCCACGACGACACATAGAGAGGGGATGTCTAGCGGCGCTCCAATGGAGTTCGGCGAGCATAGAGTGGAGACCCACGCGAGGAAGACGGATCTCTCGGTGGTGTACACCATCGACCCGGCCGTGGTGGATGACTACATCAACAGGGTTGAGCAGTTGCTTGCTCGAGAAAAGTACAAGGTGGTCGGCATCGACCTCCAGTACACCGCCGGTCGTCTCGGCATAGATCAGAAGGTTGTCGTCGCCCAGTTATGCATGCGCCATCATGTCCTCATCTACCACTACTGCATGGCCACAGAGCCTTGCGACCATTTTAACAGGTTTGTCAATAGCACCGACTACAAGTTCGCCACGGTGGAAACCAAAGACGATGTAAAAGCGCTCAGTGTTACAGGCTTGGCCTGCAAGAACCTTGTCGAAATCCATGACCACTATAGGGTCTGGGGCAGCACGAAGCAGGACTCCCTGGTCGAACTCGCCTCGGCCATCATCGACCCCTACTACGAAAAGATGAAGCAAGATGCCCAAAGAACAAGTCCCGTATCCTGGCACAAGGCCTCAATGCGGCAACTGGATGAACCTCACCTCAGGTTCGCGTCCAAGAGCATGTACACATGCTACGAGATGCACATGCGGATCGTTGACATGAGGAAGTGCCTCGTTACCCAAATCGACGAGCCCGGATGGAGCCACAAGCAGAGCAAGCGTCACAAGAAGTAAATGATGATCAAATGATCGTTTATGCTAGTTAATAATGCATGTAATATATAGTTTACTTTATTGGTGTGTGGAAATGTCATGTGTGTAGTAGCCACCTATGTAATTATGCATGTAATAGTTTACTTTGGTGTGTCCAAATGCCATGGTTGTAGCAGCCACCTATGTAAGTGGATGTTTAATTTGGTTATGCAACCATGTCCTTATAAGTGTGTATATAATGTTGTTGTTCTGTATGCAATCCCATCGCACAACACACACGTCTTATTAGCAGCAACTGTTTGTGTTATTATTGGTCTTCGCACACATTTCTGATTACAGACCTGTTTGCCACGTATCACACACATCTTGTTATATTGAATCGTTTCTGTTCTCTTGTCTCAACACAAACAGTTCATCAGTGTGGACCGCATGCCGTATATCGCACACACCTTGAATTTGGTTGACCGTTTCTTTTGTTATGCCTAATCACCAAAAGTTCATCCAAGTGAACCATATGTTGTATATCGCACACACCTTCATCTGGCTGCCCGTTTCTTTTGTTCCTCCTCATTGCAAACAGTTAACTGGACTGAACCATATGCCCTGAATCGCACACGCAACTAAAATCTGAACCATGTTTGATAGCCCCGCCATCGCAAACGTTTTTCACCTTTTTTGATGGGTTTTTTACACCACTGTTTGCGATTATGGCATCGTACACAGTTTTGTCAAAGGGTCTCTGATCGTAGTGTCGCGTTAGCAGCATCCTGCAGTAGTGGGCCACCGAGGTGGGCACAACCCACCTGGGTGCACCAGGGGGCCCTGGCACGCCCTGGTGGGTTGTGCCCCCCTCGGGGCACCCCCAGGTGCTGCTCTGGCCTATCGGGAGTCTTCTGGTCCACAAAAAGTTTTGCGGTGTTTGGACTCTGTTTGATATTGATTTTCTGCGATGTAAAAAACAAGCAAAAAAACAGCAACTAGCTCTGGGCACTAGGTCAATAGGTTAGTCCCAAAAAATGATATAAAGTTGCTATAAAATGATTGTAAAACATCCAAGAATTATAAAATAGCAGCATGAATACTTCATAAATTAGAGATACGTTGGAGATGTATCAGTATGCTGACTATGCTAATTACATTGTTGCTAAATATTTACCACCTAGCTTAACATACCAACAAAATAAAAAATTCTTCTATGATTTACGACATTACTTTTGGGATGACCCACATCTTTATAAAGAAGGAGTAGATGGTATTATTAGACGTTGCGTACCTGAGCATGAACAGGGACAAATCCTACGGAAATGTCACTCTGAAGCTTATGGAGGGCATCATGCTGGAGATAGAACTTCTCACAAGGTATTGCAATCTGGAATTTATTGGCCTACTCTCTGCAAGGATGCCCGTAAGTTCATCTTATCTTGTGATGAATGTCAAAGAATAGGTAATATCAGTAAGTGTCAAGAAATGCCTATGAACTATTCACTTGTTGTTGAACAATTTGATGTTTGGGGATTTGATTACATGGGACCTTTTCCTTCCTCTAATGGGTATACCCATATTTTGGTTGATGTTGATTATGTTAATAAATGGGTAGAAGCTATTCCAACCAGTAGTGCTGATCACAACACCTCTATTAAAATGCTTAAGGAAGTTATTTTCCCAAGGTTTGGAGTCCCTAGATATTTAATGACTGATGGTGGTTCACACTTTATTCGTGGTGCTTTCCGTAAAATGTTTCCCAAGTATGATGTTAACCATAGAACTGCATCACCTTATCATCCTTAGTATAGTGGTCAACTTGAACTTAGCAGTAGAGAAATAAAATTAATTTTGCAAAAGACTGTCAATAGGTCCAGGAAGAATTGGTCTAAGAAATTAGATGATGCACTTTGGGCTTATAGAACAACATATAAAAATCCTATGGGTATGTCTCCTTATAAAACGGTTTATGGAAAAGCTTGTCATTTACCTCTTAAGTTAGAACATAAAGCATATTAGGCCATCAAAGAAATCAATTATGATTTCAAACTTGCTGGTGAAAAGAGGTTATTTGATATTAGCTCTTTAGATGAATGGAGAACCCATGCTTATGAAAATGCTAAGTTGTTTAAAGAAAAAGTTAAAAGATGGCATGATAAAAGAATCCAAAAACGTGAGTTTAAAGTCTGAGAATATGTTCTTTTGTACAACTCCCGTTTCAGATTCTTTGCAGGAAAACTCCTCTCAAAAATGGGAAGGACCCTATATAATCAAGGAGGTTTATCGGTCTGGAGCCATCAAAATAAATAATGCCGAAGGTACTAACCCGATGGTTGTTAACGGGCAATGACTAAAACATTATATCGCAGGTACGCCCATTAATGTTGAAAGTAATATTATCCAAACTTTGACACCGAAAGAACACATAAAAAGAGTCCTTCTGGAACACTCCAGAATCATGAAAATAAGGAGGTATGTGATACGGTAAGTAAACGGACTCCGAAAAATCTGCAAAAATATTTTTTGTCAGTTTTGGAATATTTAGGAAAATAAGAAATTTCCATGAATCGTACCCTGGTGGGCACAAGACACCAGGGCGCGCCAGGCTTGCCTGGCGCACCCATGTGGGTTGTGCCCACGTGGGACACCTTTCGGACTCCGTTTTTCTACAGTTTGCTTGCTCCCCAAGATAAAAAAATCTTTATATACTCCCTGAACCTGTTGATCACTATATCACAAAGAAATCATCTATTCTCTTTTCTTGTTGTTTCCTGTCAGATTCACCAAGGCTAGCATCATGTCTTCCTGACCCTCCAACAATGGAGATGAAGATGAAGGAAATATGCCCTCGAGGCAATAATAAAGTTGTTATTTATATTTCCTTATATCATGATAAATGTTTATTATTCATGCTAGAATTGTATTAACCGGAAACTTAGTACATGTGTGAATACATAGACAAACAGCGTGTCACTAGTTTGCCTCTACTTGACTAGTTCGTTGAACCAATGATGATTATGTTTCCTAACCATAGACATGAGTTGTCATTTTATTAATGGGATCACATCATTAGAGGATGTGATTGACTTGACCCATCCATTAGCTTAGCACGATGATCGTTTAGTTTGTTGCTATTGCTTTCTCCATAACTTTACATGTTCCTATGACTATGAGATCATGCAACTCCCGAATACCGGAGAAACACTTTGTGTGCAACCAAATGTCACAACATAACTGAGTGATTATAAAGGTGCTCTACGGGTGTCTCCTATGGTTTTTGTTGAGTTGGCATGGATCAAGATTAGGATTTGTCACTCCGATTGTCGGAGAGGTATCTTTGGGCCCTATCGGTAATGTACATCACTATAAGCCTTGCAAGCAATGTAGCTAATGAGTTAGTTATGGATGTAGCATTACGGAATGAGTAAAGAGACTTGCCGGTAACGAGATTGAACTAGGTATTGAGATACCGACGATCGAATCTCGGGCAAGTAACATACCGATGACAAAGGGAACAACATATACCGTTATGCGGTTTGACCGATAAAGACCTTTGTAGAATATGTAGGAACCAATATGAGCATCGAGGTTCCGCTATTGGTTATTGACCGGAGACATGTCTCGGTCATGTCTACATATTTCTTGAACCTGTAGGGTCGGCACGCTTAACGTTCGGTGACGATCGGTATTATGAGTTTATGTATTTTGATGTACCGAAGGTAGTTCGGAGTCCCAAATTTGATCACAGACATGACGAGGAATCTCGAAATGGTCGAGATGTGAAGATCAATATATTGGAAGCCTATGTTTGGACATCGGAATGCTTCCGGGTGAAATCGGGAGTATACCGGAGCACCGGGAGGTTACCGGAACCCCCCAGGAGGTATATGGGCCTTATTGGGCCTTAGTGGAAGAGAGGGGAAAGAAGCAAAGGAGGGGGCGCTCCCCCCCCCCAAGCCCAATCTGAATTGGGAAGGGGGCTGACCCCCCCTTTCCTTCCTTCTTCCTCCGCCTTCCTTCTCTCCTAAAACCAACAAAGGGAAGAGGGCTCGGATCGACTGGTTGACCGCAGGAGATAAAAACACAAAGTTCTTTCATTTGAGAGCGAGTCTGAGATGAAAGAAGAACTTGATCAAAGCTCTACAAACTTTCCTGGGTGCTATAGTTGTAGACCCGGATGAGATGAAAAGCTTGGAAAATGAGTTCTATCAAACGCTCTATGCAACCGAAGGGGTGCAGGGCATAGATGAAGTACTTAATCACGTGCCACGGAAAGTTTCAGAGGAGATGAATGCAATGTTAAATGCTGAATATACAAAGGAGGAGGTGAAAACAGCCCTGTTTCAGATGTTCCCCACCAAAGCTCCGGGCTCGGATGGTTACCCGGCGCACTTTTATCAGCATCATTAGGACATTTGTGGTGAAAATGTAACGAGGGTGGTGTTGAGCATAGTCCGAGGAGAGAAAAGCCCGGAAAGTATTAATGACACAGTCTTGGTTCTGATCCCAAAGGTTCTAAACCCCACCTTACTCTCTCAGTTCCGACCCATCAGTCTGTGTAACGTAATCTACAAGATTGCATCCAAAGTGGTAGCCAACAGACTAAAAGTTGTTTTGCCTGACATAATCTCTAAGAATCAGTCTGCTTTTGTGCCGGGAAGATTAATCACTGATAATATCATATGTGCATATGAGTGCCTACATTTCATGAAGAAGTCCAAATCCAAGACTAACACCTATTGTGCTCTCAAGCTGGACAAGATGAAGGCATACGATAGACTGGAGTGGACATATCTGAAGGCCATTATGGGCAATTTTGGGTTTTTCTCGGCAGTGGATTAACACAGTAATGGGTATGGTTTCTTCAGTACCCTTTTCTGTTCTTTTTAATGGTGAGAAGCTCGAGTCTTTCAGACCAACTAGAGGGATCCGACAGGGAGACCCAATCTCCCCCTACTTATTCTTGATTGCAGCAGAGGGCCTTCCATGCCTCCTGAAATCCAGTTCACAGTCATCACTTGCAGGTATTAAGGTGGCCCCAATAGCTCCATCCATAAACCACCTTTTATTTTTAGATGACAGCCTGCTGCTTTTTAAGGCTAGTGTAGAGGGGTCGGTTGCAGTGTCAAACATATTGGAGATTTATTGCAATGCTTCAGGATAGCGTATAAATAATGATAAATCATCAATCTTCTCAGCCTAGGTTGCCCGCTTTCTTTGAGGACAGAGATCAAAAACACATTACATGTCCGGAATGAGTCCTTAAATGAGGGTTATCTTGGCATGCCAACAGATGTTGGCCAGTGCAAGAATGGTACTTTTAAATATCTCCGAGATCGGGTGTGGGAGAAGATCAAAGGATGGATGGAGAAGTTACTTTCTGCAGTAGGGAAAGAGGCCTTGATCAAATCAGTCGCTCAGGTCATACCTGTATATTCTCTGTCTTGTTTTCGCTTTCCACGGGGTTTATGTGAAAGTATAAAATCAATTATCTGACAGTTTTGGTGGAGTAGTAAGGAAGGAAAGAGAAAACCTAGTTGGGTTGCTTGGGACACTATGATCCAACCGAAGCATCTGGGAGGCCTAGGTTTCCATGATATGGAAATCTTTAACCTAGTGCTACTTGCCCGGCAAGCGTGGAGAGACTTGACGGAAGATTCCTCATTAAGTGCTCAAATACTAAAGGCAGTCTATTTCCCACAATGCAATCTTTTGGAGGCAGAGTTGGGATCACGTCCATCGCAGATTTGGCGACCAATTTTAGATGGGAGAGATATATTATCTCAAGGCCTAGTCCGAAGGATTGGTGATGGGGAGACCACATACATATGGAGGAATAATTGGATTCCATGGGATAGTTTCAAGAGGCCATTAGTGTCCTTTGTTCCTAACCCGCCAGAAAAGGTTGCAGAATTGCTAGACAACACTTCGGTGCAGTGGAAGGAGGCCCTGATCCGCTCTGTGTTTACTCCTTTTAACGCGAAAGAGATCCTAAAGATACCAGTTTGCACTAGGAGGTTGCCGGACTTCTGGGCGTGGTATGAATAAAGCAGAGGGGTATTTACTGTTCGCTTGGCTTATCAGATGATCTTGAGAACAAGGACGAGAAGGGAGAGCTGGTGGCATGGCAGCGAGGGCTCGTCCACAGGGCAGGAGGACAAGGTATGGAGCGCTTTGTGGCACATCCAGGTTCCTTCCAAACTTCGCATGTTTCTTCGGCATCTCGCCAGACATTCTATGCCCAGTGGTGAGGTTTTGCATCATCGTCATATGGCTGACACGGACTCATGTCCGCTGTGTGGAGCGAGGGATACATGGAGGCATGCCCTCCTGACCTGCTCGCTGTCAAGGAGTGTTTGTGCCTTGGCACCCGAGGATTTGGTCGAGAAGCTCATTGAACACCAGCAGGAGAGTGCTAAATATTGGGTGTTTGCTTTGCATGAGAACCTGGACGGGAAAGATTTCATCCGGGTGGTGGTGACGGCTTGGGCAATATGGGGATCCAGAAGAAAGGCTACTCACGAGGATATATTCAAGTCTCCGCATGCAACTGATGCATTCATATGGAGCTATATTTCAGAGTTGGATTTTATAAACAGGAGAAGCCAAAACCAGAGTGGACAGCGACCGGTCCGATCTTTGTCTTGGCAGCAACCGGTACTGGGAAGTGCAAACATTAATGTTGATGGAGCAGCATTGAGAAGGGGGAGGCACGGGACAGCAGCAGTGATTTGTAGGGACCAGAATGGTCTCTTTCTGGGAGCATCGGCGATGGCATTCAATCGCATCACAGACCCCCCTACACTTGAAGCGTTGGCTCTAAGGGAAGGTCTGGCACTTGTTGATGATCTTTATATTCGACGCGCTCATATTGCCTCGGATTGCAAGGTGGTAGTCGATGACATAAAATGTGACAGCAGCGCTTCTTATGGAGCGGTTTTGAAGGAGGTGTTAGATAGATCGTCCACTTATATTTCTTGTGTTATAGTTCATGAATTTAGGAGCTCAAACTTTGAAGCTCACAACCTAGCGAAACATTCTCTTACTCTTGGATTGGGCCTCCATGTTTGGTTAGGCCATCCAGGAGATCTTCCCTTCGTCCCTGTAAACATTGTGATGGGTTAATAAAGTTTCGCGAGGTTGTCTCAAAAAAACAAAGGGAAGAGGGGGAATCCTACTCCCGGTGGGAGTAGGACTCCCTTGGGGCGCGCCTAGAGAGGCCGCCCCCCTCCCCTCCTCCACTCCTTTATATACGGGGGGCACCCCGTAGACACGCAAGTTGATCATTGAACTTTAGCCATGTGCGGTGCCCCCCTCCACCATAATCCACCTCGGTAATATTGTAGCAGTGCTTAGGTGAAGCCCTGTTCCAGTAGTAACATCATCACTGTCATCACGTCGTCATGATGACGAAGCTCTCCCTCGAAGCTCTAATGGATTGTGAGTTCGCAGGATGTCATCGAGTCGAACGTGTGCAGATCGCAGAGGTGCCGTATCTTCGGTACTAGATCGGTCGATCGTGAAGACGTACGACTACATCAACCGCGTTGTCATAATGCTTACGCTTACGGTCTACGAGGGTACGTAGATGATACTCTCCCCTCTCGTTGCTATGCATCAACATGATCTTGCGTGTGCGTAATAATTTTTTTGAAATTACTGCGTTCCCCAACAGTGGTATCAGAGCCAGGTTTATGCGTAGATGTTATATGCACGAGTAGAACACAAAGAAGTTGTGGGCGTGGGTATATGCATATTGCTTGCCGTCACTAGTTGATTCTTGATTCAGCGGCATTGTTGGATGAAGCGGCCCAGACCGACATTACACGTACGCTTACGCGAGACTGGTTCTACCGACGTGCTTCGCACACAGGTGGCTAGTGGGTGTCTGTTTCTCCAGCTTTAGTTGAATCGGATTCAATGAACATGCTTCTTTCTGAAGATCAAAAATAAATCACTATACCGCGTTGTGGTTTTTGATGTGTAGGTAAGAACGGTTCTTGCTCATCCCGTAGCAGCCACGTAAAACTTGAAACAACAAAGTAGAGGACGTCTAACTTGTTTTTGCAGGGCATGTTGTGATGTGATATGGTCAAGACATGATGCTAAATTTTATTGTATGAGATGATCATGTTTTGTAACACAGTTATCGGCAACTGGCAGGAGCCATATGGTTGTCGCTTTATTGTATGAAATGCAATCGCCATGTAATTGCTTTACTTTATCACTAAGCGGCAGCGATAGTCGTAGAAGCAATAGTTGGCGAGACGACACCGATGCTTCGACGGAGATCAAGGTGTCAAGCCGGTGACGATGGTGATCATGACGATGCTTTGGAGATGGAGATCAAAGGCACAAGATGATGATGGTCATATCATATCACTTATATTGATTGCATGTGATGTTTATCCTTTATGCATCTTATTTTGCTTAGTTCAACGGTAGCATTATAAGATGATATCTCACTAAATTTCATGGTATAAGTGTTCTCCTTGAGTATGCACCGTTGCTACAGTTCGTCGTGCCGAGACACCACGTGATGATCGGGTGTGATAAGCTCTACGTTCACATACAACGGGTGCAAGCCAGTTTTGCACACGCGGAATACTCAGGTTAAACTTGACGAGCCTAGCATATGTAGATATGGCCTCGGAACACTGGAGACTAAAAGGTCGAGCGTGAATCATATAGTAGATATGATCAACATAGTGATGTTCACCATTGAAAACTACTCCATCTCACGTGATGATCGGACATGGTTTAGTTGATATGGATCACGTGATCACTTAGATGATTAGAGAGATGTCTATCTAAGTGGGAGTTCTTAAGTAATTTGATTAATTGAACTTTAATTTATCATGAACTTAGTACTTGATAGTATTTTCCATGTCTATTTTGTTGTAGATAGATGGCCCGTGTTGTTGTTCCGTTGAATTTTAATGCGTTCCTCGAGAAAGCTAAGTTGAAAGATGATGGTAGCAACTACACGGACTGGGTCCATAACTTGAGGATTATCCACATTGATGCACAGAAGAATTACGTCCTGAAAGCACCGCTAGGTGACAAACCCACTGCAGGAGCAACGCCAGATGTTGTGAACACCTGGCAGAGCAAAGCTGGTGACTACTCGATAGTTCAGTGTGCCATGCTTTACGGCTTAGAACTGGGACTTCAACAACGTTTTGAACGTCATGGAGCAAATGAGATGTTCCAGGAGTTGAAGTTAATATTTCAAGCAAATGCCCGGATTGAGAGATATGAAGTCTCCAGTCAGTTCTATAGCTGCAAGATGGAGGAGAATAGTTCTGTCAGTGAACATATACTCAGAATGTCTGGGTACCACAACCACTTGACTCAACTGGGAGTTAATTTTCCTAATGATAGTGTCATTGATAGAGTTCTTCAATCACTGCCACCAAGCTACAAGAGCTTCATGATGAACTATAATATGAAAGGGATGGATAAGATGATTCCTGAGCTATTCGCAATGCTAAAGGCTGCGGAGGTAGAAATCAAGAAGGAGCATCAAGTGTTGATGATCAACAAGACCACCAGTTTCAAGAAAAAGGGCAAAGGGAAGAAGGGGAACTCCAGGAAGAACAGCAAGCCAGTTGCTGCTCAAGTGAAGAAATCCAAGTCTGGAACTAAGCCTGAGACTGAGTGCTTCTACTACAAAGGAACTGATCACTGGAAGCGGAACCGCCCCAACTATTTGGTGGAGAAGGATGGCAAAGTGAAAGGTATATTTGATATACATGTTATTGATGTGTACCTTACTAATGCTCGTAGTAGTGCCTGGGTATTTGATACTGGTTCAATTGCTAACATTTGCAACTCGAAACAGGGGCTACGGATTAAGCGAAGATTGGCTAAGGACGAGATGACAATGAGCGTGGGAAATGGTTCCAAAGTCGATGTGATTGTCGTTGGCACGCTACCTCTACATCTACCTTCGGGACTATTTTTAGACCTGAATAATTGTTATTTGGTGCCAGCGTTGAGCATGAGCATTGTATCTGGATCTTGTTTAATGCGAGACGGTTATTCATTTAAATCAGAGAATAATGGTTGTTCTATTTATATGAGTAATATCTTTTATGGTCATGCACCCTTGATGAGTGGTCAATTTTTACTAAATCTTGATAGTAGTGATACACATGTTCATAGTATTGAAGCCAAAAGATCCAGAGTTGATAATGATAGTGCAACTTATTTGTGGCACTGCCGTTTAGGTAATATTGGTGTAAAGAACATGAAGAAACTCCATTCTGATGGACTTCTGGAATCACTTGATACTTGTGAATCATGCCTCATGGGCAAGATGACTAAAACTCCGTTCTCCGGATCAATGGAGTGAGCAAAAGAGCTATTGGAAATCATACATACTGATGTATGTGGTCCAATGAACATTGAAGCTCGCGGTGGATATCGTTATTTTCTCACCTTAGCAGATGATTTGAGCAGATATGGGTGTATCTACTTGATGAAACATAAGTCTGAACATTTGAAAAGTTCGAAGAATTTCAGAGTGAACTGGAAAATCATCGTAATAAGAAAATCCAGTTTCTATGATCTGATCGTGGAGGCGAATATTTGAGTTATGAGTTTGGACTTCATTTGAAACAATGCGGAATAGTTTTGCAACTCACGCCTCTGGAACACCACAGCGTAATGGTGTGTCCGAACGTCGTAACCGTACTTTATTAGATATGGTGCGATCTATTATGTCTCTCACTGATTTACCGCTATCATTTTGGGGTTACGCTTTAGAGACAGCTGCATTCATGTTAAATAGGGCACCATCTAAATCCGTCGAGATGACACCTTATGAACTGTGGTTTGTTAAGAAACCCAAGTTGTCGTTTCTTAAAGTTTGGGGCTATGATGCTTATGTGAAAAAGCTTCAACCTGATAAGCTCGAACTCAAATCGGAGAAATGTGTCTTCATAGGATACCCAGAGGAGACTGTTGGGTACACCTTCTATCACAGATCCGAAGGCAAGATATTCGTTGCTAAGAATGGATCTTTTCTAGAGAAGGAGTTTCTCTCGAAAGAAGTGAGTGGGAGGAAAGTAGAACTTGACGAGGTAATTGTACCTTCTCCCTTATTGGAAAGTAGTTCATCATTGAAATCAGTTCCAGTGATTCCTACACCTATAAGTGAGGAAGCTAATGATGATGATCATGAAACTTCTGATCAAGTTACTACCGAACCTCGTAGGTTAACCAGAGTAAGATCCGCACTAGAGTGGTACGGTAATCCTGTTCTGGAGGTCATGTTACTTGACCATGACGAATCTATGAACTACGAGGAAGCGATGATGAGCCCAGATTCTGCAAAATGGCTTGAGGCCATGAAATCTGAGATGGGATCCATGTATGAGAACAAAGTTGGGACTTTGGTTGACTTGCCCGATGATCGGCAGGCCATAGAGAACAAATGGATCTTCAAGAAGAAGACGAATGCTGACGGTAATGTTACTGTCTACAAAGCTCGACTTGTTGCAAAAGGTTTTTGACAAGTTCAAGGAGTTGACTACGATAGACCTTCTCACCCGTAGCGATGCTAAAGGCCGTCCGAATCATGTTAGCAATTGCCGCATTTTATGATTATGAAATTTGGCAAATGGATGTCAAAACTATATTCCTTAATGGATACCTTAAATAAGAGTTGTATATGGTGCAACCAGAAGGTTTTGTCGATCCAAAAGGTGCTAACAAAGTGTGCAAGCTCCAGCGATCCATTTATGGACTAGTGCAAACCTCTCGGAGTTGGAATACATGATTTGATCGTGTGATCAAAGCATATGGTTTTGTATAGACTTTTGGAGAAGCCTGTATTTACAAGAAAGTGAGTGGGAGCTCCGTAGCATTTCTGATATTATATGTAGATGACATATTGTTGATTGGAAATGATATAGAATTTCTGGACAACATAAAAGGATACTTGAATAAGAATTTTTCAATGAAAGACCTCGGTGAAGCTGCTTATATATTGGGAATCAAGATCTATAAAGATAGATCAAGACGCTTAATTGGACTTTCACAAAGCACATACCTTGATAAAGTTTTGAAGAAGTTCAAAATGGATCAAGCTAAGAAAGGTTTCTTGCCTGTGTTACAAGGTGTGAAGTTGAGTAAGACTCAATGCCCAACAACTGCAGAAGATAGAGAGAAAATGGAAAATGTTCCCTATGCTTCAGCCATATGCTCTATCATGTATGCAATGCTGTGTACCAGACCTGATATGTGCCTTGCTATTAGCCTAGCAGGGAGGTACCAAAGTAATCTAGGAGTGGATCACTGGACAGCGGTCAAGAACATCCTGAAATACCTGAAAAGGACTAAGGATATGTTTCTCATATATGGAGGTGACAAAGAGCTCGTCGTAAATGGTTACGTTGATGCAAGCTTTGACACTGATCTGGATGACTCTAAGTCACAAACCGGATACGTGTTTTTATTAAATGGTGGAGCTATCAGTTGGTGTAGTTCCAAGCAGAGCGTCGTGGTGGGATCTACGTGTGAAGCGGAATACATAGCTGCTTCGAAAGCAGCGAAAGGAGTCTGGATGAAGGAGTTCATATCCTATCTAGGTGTCATACCTAGTGCATCGGGTCCAATGAAAATCTTTTGTGACAATACTGGTGAAATTGCCTTGGCAAACGAATCCTGATTTCACAGAAGAACCAAACACATCAAGAGATGCTTCAATTCCATCCGCAGTCAAGTCAAGGAGGCGGACATAGAGATTTGCAATATACATACGGATCTAAATGTTGCAGACCCGTTGACTAAGCCTCTCTCACGAGCAAAACATGATCAGCACTAAGACTCCATGGGTGTTAGAATCATTATAATGTAATCTAGGTTATTGACTCTAGTGCAAGTGGGAGACTGAAGGAAATATGCCCTAGAGTCAATAATAAAGTTGTTATTTGTATTTCCTTATATCATGATAAATGTTTATTATTCCTGCTAGAATTGTATTAACCGGAAACTTAGTACATGTGTGAATACATAGACAAACAGAGTGTCACTAGTTTGCCTCTACTTGACTAGTTCGTTGAATCAATGATGGTTATGTTTCCTAAGCATATACATGAGTTGTCATTTGATTAATGGGATCACATCATTAGAGAATGATGTGATTGACTTGACCCATCCGTTAGCTTAGCACGATGATCGTTTAGTTGGTTGCTATTGCTTTCTCCATAACTATACATGCTCCCATGACTATGAGATCATGCAACTCCCGAATACCGGAGGAACACTTTGTGTGCTACCAAACATCAAAACATAACTGGGTGATTATAAAGGTGCTCTACAGGTGTCTCCGATGGTGTTTGTTGAGTTGGCATGGATCAAGATTAGGATTTGTCACTCCGATTGTCGGAGAGGTATCTCTGGGCCCTCTCGGTAATGTACATCAGTATAAGCCTTGCAAGCAATGTAGCTAATTAGTTATACGAGATGTAGCATTACGGAACGAGTAAAGAGACTTGTCGGTAACGAGATTGAACTAGGTATTGAGATACCGACAATCGGATCTCGGGCAAGTAACATACCGATGACAAAGGGAACAACGTATATCGTTATGCGGTTTGACCGATAAAGATCTTCGTAGAATATGTAGGAACCAATATGAGCATCCAGGTTCCGCTATTGGTTATTGACCGGAGAAATGTCTTGGTCATGTCTACATAGTTCTCGAACCCGTAGGGTCCGCACGCTTAACGTTCGGTGACGATCGGTATTATGAGTTTATGTGTTTTGATGTACCAAAGGTAGTTCAGAGTCACGGATTTGATCATGGACATGACGAGGAGTCTCGAAATGGTCGAGACGTAAAGATCGATATATTGGAAGCCTATGTTTGGACATCCGAATGCTTCCGGGTGAAATCGGGAGTATACCAGAGCACCGGGAGGTTACCGGAACCCCCCGGGAGGTATATGGGCCTTATTGGGCCTTAGTGGAAGAGAGAGGAAAGAAACAAAGGAGGGGGCGCCCCCCCCCCCAAGCCCAATCCGAATTGAGAAGGGGGCCGGGCGCCCCTTTCCTTCCTTATTCCTCCTCCTTCCTTCTCTCCTAAAACCAACAAAGTGAAGAGGGGGAATCCTACTCCCGGTGGGAGTAGGACTCCCTTGGGGCGCGCCTAGAGAGGCCGGCCCCTCCCCCTCCTCCACTCCTTTATATACGGGGGGCACCCCATAGAGACACAAGTTGATCATTGATCTTTAGCCGTGTGCGGTGCC
Organism: Triticum urartu; assembly: GCF_003073215.2. Classification (NCBI taxonomy): domain Eukaryota; kingdom Viridiplantae; phylum Streptophyta; class Magnoliopsida; order Poales; family Poaceae; genus Triticum; species Triticum urartu. The sequence continues at coordinate 265,713,690 of NC_053028.1, forward strand.
CCCCCTCCACCATAATCCACCTCGGTAATATCATAGCAGTGCTTAGGCGAAGCCCTGATCCGGTAGTAACATCATCACCATCATCAGCTCTCCCTCGAAGCTCTACTGGATCGTGAGTTCGCGGGACGTCACCGAGCCGAACGTGTGCAGATTGCGGAGGTGCCGTACCTTCGGTACTAGATCGGTCGATCGTGAAGACGTACGACTACATCAACCGCATTGTCATAACGCTTCTGCTTACGGTCTACGAGGGTACATAGACGATACTCTCCCCTCTCGTTGCTATGCATCACCATGATCTTGCGTGTGAGTAGGAATTTTCTTTGAAATTACCGCATTCCCCAATAGAAGATGCATGGGCACTCCAGGAGGATCTAAGAAGAGAGGAAGCTGAAGAGGTGGCTATGGAGGAAGATGACGAAAATACTTTTGGGGTTCACTCTCCGGCTTCCGAGAGAGGCACCTTGGACGGCATCTCCACTCACCCCAATCCTCATCAAGCTATGAGGTAGCCAAATAATCAAGAGAGCCTCGAAGTGTAATAAGAAACCCCAACAATGAGGCCTTTACACAGGTTACATCGTAACAATTTTTGCAATTTGATTCATAACTATGGGTTCGAGATTACTACTTGTAGGCACATACCGTCCAATTGGGACATATCTCGCCCAAGAGAAAATAGTGTAGGAATAAACCCTTGGGGCCCGGAAAATAAACACATAATGGCTGAAGTGAAGGAAAACGGTGAACTAATTCATCAAGCCCTTCAGGAGATCCAAGGCTTGAAGGATCTAGTCATGGTTATACCGGAAACTACCACTGCACCACCACCTTCTTCCTCATCACCAAAAGAGAATTGAGTTTAGGGTATGGGCACTCCCCTTGGCTTCTGCCAAGCTTGGGGGAGGTGCCCCGGTATCATTTTTGGGGAATGTAGCAATAATTCAAAATTTTACTACGTGTCACCAAGATCAATCTAGGAGATGCTAGCAACGAGAGATAGGGAGTGCACCTTCATACCCTTGAAGATCGCTAAGTGGAAGCGTTACAAGAACACGGTTGATGGAGTCGTACTCGCGGCGATTCAAATCGCGGAAGATCCGATCTAGCGCCGAACGGACGACGCCTCCGTGTTCATCACATGTATAGCCCAGGGACGTCTCCTACTTCTTGATCCAGCAAGGGGATAGGAGAAGTTGAGGGAGAGCTCCGGCAGCACGACGGCTTGGTGGTGGAGCTCGCGGTTCTCCGGCAGGGCTTCGCCAAGCACTACGGAGGAGGAGGTGTAGGAGGAGGGAGGGGCTATGCCTGGGGAAGGGATGCAGCTGCCCTCCCCCCACACTATTTATAGGGGGAAGGGGAGAGGGGCCGGGGCCCCTAGATGCATCTAGAGGGGGGAGGCGGCCAGGAAGGGGTGACTTGCCCCCTAAGCAGGTGGGAGGCGCCCACTCCCCTAGGGTTTCCAATCCTAGGCGCCTTGGGCCCTTGGGGGTGCACCATCCCACTAGGGGGCTGGTTCCCTCCCATATTCAGCCCGTTAATTCCTCCGAGGTAGGTGGCCCCACTCGGTGGACCCCCGGACACCTTTCGGTGGTCCCAGTACACACTACAAAAAAATACACTTCCGTGATGATACGTGTTTGTCACAGTAGGTCGCGTTTTTTGCCATGCATGCACATCCATGATAACTTTATGACAGAATCAAGATAGTCATACCTGTGCTGTCGTAGAAATGTTCCATGATATTACCAGAATTATCATCACGAAAGTGTCCACTTCCATGATGATAAATCGCGCGTCACAAAAGTGCTTTCGTCAAGGGTGACTGACACATGGCATCCACCGTAACGGAATGCCGTTAAGCTACCGGGTCCGGTTTTGGATCCGATAACCCGCTAACACCCCCACCAATGGGGATTTTCCACGTGTAAAATCATCATTGGCTGGAGGAAACACGTATCGGCTCACCGTTGGGATAGATGTCATCCACTCATTGGACCGAAGGCTCCTATGATACGTCGACACGTGGCACGGCCGAACAGAGGCCCATTCTTGTGACAAGGCCAGCCCATTTGACTTGGTCAAAAGGTGGCGGGCCAGCCCACGGAAAGCCTGTTAACGGCCTGTTCACATATAGCCCATTTACAGCCCGCTAACCCAGGGCCCGTTACAACCTATCCGAATTAGGCCCAGTAGCTTCATCTGGGCCATCCAATATGATTCCAACCCATTTTAAGTTCTGGCCCATGTATGGCCCATGACGTCTTTCGGCCCATATGAGGCCCTTTGTAACTCTTGGCCCATTAACGGCCCGTGGTGAAACTGGCCCGTACTGAATAGTGTATCACTTTATACCCATTAACGGCCCATTAATCCATTGGGCCGTTTGCAGCCCATGTTATCTTTCGGCCTTCTCAGGGCCCATTTATTCTTGGGCTCATTTCCAGCATTCGGTTACTTACGGCCCGTTACTGCCATTTTCTGCTTGTGGGCCAAATTCAGCCCATGGTTACAATCGGCCCGTTTGTGGCCCATTAATATGTTGGGCCCTTTTCATAGCGTCATCAAATACGGCCTATTAACGACGGCCCGTTATGGTCGGCCCATAAACGGACGACTCCAACTCTTGCCCATTTACGGCCATAATGCGGTCTGTTTTTGGCCCATGTTTGGCCAATCGATCATACGACCCGTCTAAAGCCCATTGATGATACGGCCCGTAGAAGGTCCATTGTTTCTACGTCCCATAGAAGGCCCATTGTTCCTACGGACCGTAGAAGGCCCATTGTTACTACGGCCCGTAGGGAGCCCAGTGTCACTATAGTAAATATGTAGCCCATGGCCTATTAAAGGCGGGAAACTACTATAGGTTTAGACCTGCTAATGGCCCAAGATGATTATAGGCCCACGTTTTGTCCCACATGAGTAACGGGCCGGCCTGAAGATAGACAACAATGAGATTCACTGAACCTTCCGGCCTAAATTACAGCATATCGACCAAAGAATAAACCTAGACTATACAACAAAGAAATTACGGCATATTACATCCACTGGGAATCAAAGTTCGCTACCGGTGATAATAAAGCGCAACATGACCGCGGATTACATACACTGGGCATCAAAGGTCGCCACCAATGCATATAAATGCGCCGACAAAAGAATATATAAAATTGAGAGCACTTCAGAAGGCACTAGACCTGGCAAGCTCGGGCCCCGCAAGCAGCCGAACAAGCTGATGAGACCTCAGTTGTGTCAACGATAGATGCTTCATCCCTAGCTGTATGGCACCATAGTACGCAAGGCAGTCCCCTAACATCTTCATTACATCTTTGACTTCAAGTCGAAGATGAGCTGAAGCAAGCCTTTTCGCTTTAAGTGGAGAATGAAGAAGTCGAACTGATTGAGGCAGCGACTACACAGAGGTTGTCTCACACCTACTGGTGAGTAGCTTCAACTCACTGTCTTCATCAAGACAGTACCTTGGGGTCATCTCGCTGTCCTCAAGATGGTTTGGCTCACTATCTTTCCTAAAGTTCTGCCTGGCATAAGAGATACGACTCTGAAAGAGAAACAAGGAGACACGTAAGAGGTTTCACAATTATATAAGCAAATAAATGGATCTGTTCTGCATAAGGAACATGTTTTTACAACTACAATTTAAAACTGGTAGTTGTTGCAAACATCCAATCAGATGTAAATATCAGTGGAGGAAATGATGCCTATCCAAATCTATACTAGAACAAAGTTTGAAGGCTTGAGAAGGATGAACTTACATTACATGAAAACACGGGCTGGACAAAGCCCTTCTCCATGTTGATGGAAAGATAATTCAATAAATTCACCAAAGAAAATTCTTTATAAGCGTTGCCATTAATCTACATTTTGCAAAGAGTAAATATAGATCAAATAATATTGGAAGAAATAGAGGATAATTAAGCTCAGGTGCAGACTGATGATGCATAATCAAATGGCAATTAATTAAGTACAACATTACAAGGCAAAAGGTACTGATAAGAGGAATGCAGACATCAACGTGTGCAGTGGCATTGGCTTTATTCAACATTTTGGTAAGAGTAAATGCAGATATGATAATTTGGAGAAAGTGGAGGGCAGGGCAGATAAGATGCAGAATAATGCTAGACAATCAACTATCTCGCGATGCATGTACAGTAATACCACCACCATCCGTTATTAGTTGTCGCTCAAATGGATGTATCTAGCACTATTAAGTTCTAAATACATCCAATTGATCAACAATTAATTCGATACAGAGGGAGTACATGACAACAGTACTTACATGAGCAATCCAAAACTTCGTAACCATTGTGTTAATTCTACATTTATCTAAGAGTAAATATAGATCTTATAATTTCAAGCAAAGGGAGGATAAATAAGCGAACATTTACAGTGATGCTACATAATCAAATAGCAATGAGTGTAAGTATGCTGACAAAGGGCAAGAGGTACTGACAAGAGCAATGCAGAGCCCAGTATTGTCATGAGATCATATGATCCTTTGAGCAAGGAGATTCATCTGAAATTAGTTTTTATACAAGAGAGAAGGTAAGGCACATGTAGAAATTTAGGAGTTCAAATTTTGAATTGATATCATAGACAGTACCTGACGCTGGGCTGTCAGCAGTTCTAATAGGGGTTTGGCCACTGCAGTAGGGGTAAAGTCTGTTACGGTTGGGCTGTGTTTTCTGTGGCTGTTGATCTATCTGATTTAACAGGTATCACTACCTTTTCCAAATACCTAGTTTATACTCCTTGAGGATCTGCAATCACCCTCTTCCTTTTGGACATCTATTACAAAAGAACAACATTTGACTGGAAAAACATAGTATGATGACACATGGAATAGGTACAGAAAATGGATACGTATGGCATATACTCATATATGATGCTTAAACTAAGCATATGGTGTAACAAAGTAGAAGTAATGCAAGAGGTCAGATGCAAAATATGTGCGACCAATACAACCTTGCCAAGTTAGAGCATGCACCTTGATGGGTGAATAATATAGGCCATCCTCCACCATGCCAAGTTTGTTAGCCAGTGGATTGTTCCGTAATATTCCTCTCGTGCGCCCATTCTCATATTCATTTTTATAATGTTAAATACCTTACATGCATGAAAACATAAAAACGAGATTATCTTTGTAATGCAGAAGTGATTCTAATCCAATACTTCCTCCCTGTAAACCCCTTTGTGCTATCTCTGCAATTCTTCTAAGAGGTGCCATGCATGCTGTAATTTGGTGTGTGCATTAATATAATGTGGCCTACTACTCAAAATATGAGAGCTCCAGAAGTGATGATACTTTGCAGATGACAACTTCAACATATAGTAAAGAAGAACAAGTTGACCTGACCTGACAGATTCAAAATATACTAAGGGAGAATAAGTCAACCTGACCAGTCGACCGCAAGAGAAGAGGATCATCTTAAAGAAGCGCAAAAGAGCAAGCAGATTGAAGATATTACAAGTCTTTCTATACAATGTCGGTTGTCCACCCATGATGAACCAGAGCACACAGAGAAATACTATTCCTTCTGGTCTCTCCATATGTGGCTCACATGCATTTCGAAACTAAAGTAGGAACATTTAGCAGACCAATTAAACATCTCTCAGTTTTACTAATATCAGCATAATATCATATTTGAATTTGTACAACTAAGCTTGTTTAGCTCGATGGGTGGAGCAGTGCTATTACGACATGAACCACGTAGGCTGATCATGGTCATCATAAAATGGGGAAACTGTAAGCATGATGAGTATAGTTTTGACCGTGGCAGTGGGATGGCGGATCTAAAGCTGCAAACTGCGCAAAGGGTAGTTAGCAACCGATATTTGCTTTGAAATAACAACTAAGATTTGGTATGGACAAGAAAGTACAGTCAACAAGTGACAAAGAAATGCAATTCTGCTGTCTCTCTATATGCCACGACATGCATTTGGAAACTCAAGTGGGACCTTTAGCTAACCAATTAAATGTGTCTGTTAACTAATATCAGTATCATATCACAATTATATTTGAACAACTAAGATTTGGAATTTTGAGTCTTGTGTTGTTTAGCTTGAAGGGTGGAGTAATGCTAGTATGACAGAAAGCACCTACGCAGATCATAGTAGAGTAGATAAAAGGGGAAAACCCTAAGCATCAAGAGTAAAATCAGGAAAGTGGAACTAGCTGGACCAGTGGGTGGCGCACATGCTTTTCGAAACGAATAAAGGAACATTAGGTCACCAATTAAACGTTCTTTGTTTTAGTAATATGAGCATCATATCAGATTCATATTTCAACACGTAAGCTTTCGAATTATGAGTGGCATGTTGTTTCGCTTGATGGGTTGAGGTCTTGAGGAGCAGTGCTAGCACGACACGAAGCAGTGAAGCACCTACGATGATGGTAGTGAATATAAAGGGGGGAAAACCATAAGCTTTACGAGTATAGTGACCGTGACATGGCGGATCTGAAGGTGCAAACTGAGCAAAGCTACTTCGCAACCAATGTTTGCATTCAACTAGCCACTACGATTTGGTACGGATAAGAAAAGTACAGTAAACAACTTAAGATCTATTTTCCGGGTGAGATCAATAACTTAAGCACATATGAAAGAGTACCACCTCTCTTGCGACACCGTGTAGGTCCCTGCTGATACATTGAGGGTGTTGCGGGTGTGATGGCTGTCGGTGGCAGGGAAGAAGACTTTAGATGGCAGACGACCGGGTTGGGGGATAAATCCTGTTGCCGTGGACGAGGCGGTCGTAGGAGCGGCAACGACAAAGTGGACGACGACGCCGATGAAGCGAGACGACGCGACGAAAGGATCCTGGTCCGGCGCCGTGGATGAGAGACGTCCATCTCTTGCAGTGGACGACGGGGTAGGAGTAGCGGCTCCGGCAAGGTGGTGGATGGGGTGGCGGACGGAGGAGGCTGGCCGTAGTGGGGAGGTTGTCGTGGCACCGATGGTGTATGAATGGGGAAATGGAGGGGGAGGGGGGATCTCAAACTTTGGGACGCGCTTGTCTGGTGGGAAAGTTACGAACTTATCCACCGTTTAAAATTTCAGACATCACGTCGGTTGGGGATAGGACGTAATCTCGCATCTCCCAAATATTTTCCGATAAAGATTTCGGGCGAGGAGAGGGTGTTTTTCCGCCCACGGTTGGCGCCCATGGTGTATGAACGGGGCTGACAGGTAGGGCGGTTGTGTCACGTCTGAGGGAAGTTACACATCTGCCCCTATTTAAAATATTAGCCTACATCGATTTCGGACGAGGAGAGTTTGTTTTGCGCCCACCGTGGATGAATGGGGAAATGGAGGGAGAGACACATGTCTTTCGGACGAGCTTGAATCAAATGTGTTTTGTGTCCCATGTTTGGCGCCCACCGTGTCTGAATGGGCTCAGAGGCCGTCGTGTCACGTCTGATTGAAGTTACTAGTCTATCCCTATCGACAGCAATGTAAATCTGGTCGATAAGGATGTCAAGTGTCAGGGGTAGACATTAATTTCCATCTCGTGAACACTTGCTTCGGGCAGCCCACAAATGATAGTGGGTGTTTAGCTGCTTCATTCAAAACTTGGGAGAATTAGCATTCACGTTTGCCCTGGGCCCTGGCAACTAAATCCAAATCCAATTTTTATTCAATTACGAATATCCACAGATAATTCTATGTTTTGTTATTTATTTCTTCAAAACCACAACAAATATTTATTCCACCTTTATATATGATTATGATTTAGAAATGTCGTGATCTTCGAATTCAGTAGGTTGGATACACTTTGAGTCAAACAATTATTTCATCCAATACAATATGCTCACACAAAAAACAGTTCACCGTATGTCAATCATACAAGTATTGAGGATTACCTCGCCTAAAAAATTCGGATCATTACAACACATGGACAACATAGGGGATCTTACAACATAATCCATTCAGAGACATGACACAACTTGCAAGTACAATAATCTAATGACAATTTCAACTGCTATCTAAAGAAGAACTGGGATTACCTTGGGCTTCAGATAGCAGAAGCATCAGGACCTCCTCCGTCTTCAAATGCAATATTCTTACTTCCTCCAATTCTTGGGTTGCTTGCATAATGCGTGCAGCTAATTGCATAATTTCCAGCTTCAAGATCGAGATTACCTCATTCATGGCAGCCACACCATCTCTTTCTGCCTCTAGTAGAGCCTCAAGAACTATAATATCTGTGCTCAAACTCCTCTGCGGCGGTGTAGCCTCTGAACTTCTACCATCTGGTAACATGGATGGCGCACTGCTTCCACAAATAGATTCTGGGGTTGTACCTTGTGTCCTAGTGTGAACGGCATCCTGAAAGGTTTCCGCTGGACATAAATAAGAGATAGTTATCGCATGATCCAGGCAGTAAGCTTACATGGTAAACGACATATGAATTATTGCCGAGCATGGCAAGCTATATTTAAATGTTTCGAAGCAGCATCAGCCGAAAAGAAATTAAAATGGTAAGATGAAACTAGGGATGTAAGTGGCAAATAAACGACATCCGCCAGTCCCATATTGTTAGTTTTTGCTAGCTCCCTGGTTCATTTTCCTTAAAAAACAAAAACTTTTTTGAACTATAATACCACTAGTGGACTTTAATCGGGATTAAACGAGACCCAGTTGACATCCCTAGTTGAAAGGGAGTGTACCACCGCTATATTTAAGTTGCCAAGGCATCTAAGCAGTTGAAATAATCTGAGAAAGCACTTAACAGTGTGGCCTCATATAAACTATGAAGACAGTCTTGTGATGAAGTTCATAGGAAAAGTTAAGGACTCAAATGAACTAGGCATGCATTTCTTTACGATAGTACAGCAGGCACTACTGACATATTGGCCAACTCAGGTATAGCGTAATAAGTAACAAACAAGCATTCGAATCAAGCAATATAGCAAAGCAGACAACTGAACTATTTGTTATTCTGTAGGATTACAGGTTGAGGGCACAAGCCAAGAAAGCAGCCCACACTCGTTACATTTCACATGTATTAAAACCAATGTTGGGGATATCGCTTATCGGGAACTTATCGGTTAACCCATGATAAGGGGTAAATCGGCCAGTTTATCGGCATATCGGCCGATTTATCGCCATATCGGCTGATTTATCGGATGATTTATCTTATCGGTCAGACAACGGTAAGCGATAAATCGGCCGATTTATCGGAATATCGAAAGATATCTTGAATAGTGACTAAAACACACTGGCTTACCATATGTTGTTGTGAAGCCTCGCTGCTGTTGCAATGTTCTTTGAAGATATCGTCAGCATCCCGTGGTTGCAAATCTACTTGTTGTAGTTTATTCTGCACCCTCTATTTAGGTAAAATTAATTTTAATCGCATGCACTAGTTCGAATTGATCATCAATGGTTCATCTAAACTAATGAAAGAAGGGTGTGTGCATACACGACAATATATCTGCTTCCCTCTATTTTTATGCTTGTTCAAGGTGCCAGCCCCAAAAGAACAAATATTTTGCTTGATGGGGTTGGCAGCTCCATAATTAATAGAGGCATCAAATTAGTCATGCAACTTGGGAAGATCAAGAACACACACAAAAGTAATGAACAGAGGCTCGTAGCAGTGATGTAATAGCTAGCATCAGAAAATGTAGGGTAAAACGAACAAAAACCAGCGGAACCACGTGCTAGTTTGCTGATGTGTAATTAAGCATAGAGAACATGAAGCAGTCTGATGGAACCAACAAGTGGCATCAGAACAACACCATTATCATAAATATAGCATGCAAGAAGTAAAATAGTAGGAAGTGATATCTAGGAAGTACAGTAATACTTAGGACAAAACTAAAGCATATTAACTATATGTGCACTGGTATGTAATTTAGCACATGTAACATGTTCACTGCCAGAAGTATGGCCCTACAGGTGCAAGCAGAATAACGCGTCTCATGAAGAACTGAATGATGCCCTAAAGAAATTCAAAGGTGTGGTGCTTATGCTGAGAAAGTGAACGTAGGCGTCGGCCGTTGGATAATAGTACCTGATTCTCGACGATGTATGGGAATCGTTGGCATACTTGATAGCTAAGGATCGTCGATGGTGCTCGTGTTGTGGTTGAGTTTGGGCCGGCTGTTGCCGTCACTGAAGCGGCTCTGGTGCTACGGTTGCGGCGCCTGTCGACATACAAGAAAGCTCATTTGTGGTAAGTGAACAGTTGCATGATAAAGAGAAAAATCGAAGGAGTACAGATCGAAATAACCTGATGAGGCTGCGGCGTCGGTAAATCAGGGACGGTGGAGTTGAATATGGCGTCCGTGGAGCGGGTCCGGTGTAGTGGACGAAGGCTTCGGCGGGCGCGCTGTACAGTGCTTTCGGTGAGGCGGATCTGTTGCGGCAGACGAGAGCTTGTATGAAGGGCCAGCGAAGGGACGGATGAGGGAGTCAGTGAAGGGCCTACACTATGGTGGATGAGGGCGCCGGTTAAGCAGATCCGGTGTGGTGGACCATGATGGCGGTCAAGGAGATCTGGAGCGGTGTACAAGCCAGTCGTTGAAGCGGCTCTGGTGAAGTGGTGAGTCGGCAGTTGGGGGTTCCAAGGTGCGGAAGGTAGATCCGTCGGGGTGTGAGGTCCACCGCTGCGGCGGAGGACTAGATTCAGCGGCTTGCCGTGGTTCGGGGGGTCGGGGAGGGGAAGGGGTGGGGCTCTGGGGAAGAATGTTGGGGGCAAAGAGGGGAAAACAATGGAGTTACCAAAGTAGCCCTTTTTCGTTCATGTGGCAGGGGTAAAACAGGAATATTGCAGGGCTAAACTTTCGAGCGCGAGATATTTTGATGTGAGCGGGAAGTTTGAAAGCTTTTGGCGCCTGAAATTAGATTCTGCTCTTGTACGGCCGACTATGATATCATGGCCGAGAATTTTTTTGTTTTGCATGCAAAAAAAAGTGCAAGTTTTGAAAATCAATGTCTCCAACTCGAAACTTAGATTGTCCATTCAATTCAAATATGGATCATTGAGCTACTACAAGCAAATACCATCATATGGTCCAATTCAAATGAAATTCCAAATGTGTCTATCCTAAATATGATGCCAAAAGCAAAAATGTGTATGTGTATGAATAAAGTGGATGATTATAAAGTTTGAACATGCCCGTATGTGTATATCTCTAGGTTTGATATATGAATTTGAAATCACGAAATCCCGGCTTAAAAATGTACCTCCTTTTAAATGAATTACAAAAGCTAATGATGGAGTCGAATTCCAAAATTCCAATCTTAGGTTTGTAATTCCGGTACATCAAAGTATATCACGCATGTTCAAAAGTATTGTTATCTCATAGTCCAAACAGTGAAACAAATTGATCAACCTTGAGTGCACACACTATTGACCATGTATATCTCAATTACGCTACAGTCCCTAAAATATAGACACCTCACTCTTTATCTGAAGCCACCCCCCCCACACACACACAGAGAGAAGTTGTTCTCTCCCCAAACACCAACACACGAGCACATTAACACCCTCTCTCTTCTAAAGTCTGGACCCCAATATAGGTCTCTATCACTTTGTCTCTTGGGCATGCACACATCTATTCCCCCACTCTCTAGCTAGGTCTCCCAGCATCTCTCTTTCCCAAGCACATGCACTATGTAGAGTGTATCTTTCCCATACACACAAAACATCGCCCCCAAACGTCTATCTCCCTAGTTATGAGGTTCTCGCACACTCACCTCACACACCACCCCCACTGCAAAACAAGCACACTTTGTCTCCTTGTGCACCACTCTCCTCTTTCTATCTCTCCCACATGCGGACCCGCCCCAGCTCCTCCCTGTATACATATATGTCATGACTCTTTCCGTAGCTCCCTAATGTATCATCGTTCTCGATCTCGCACATTGTTCTCTACACCATATATTCTAGATCTCTCATGAAGTCCCTATCACACACACGATGACTCGCTTTCCTTGTGTCTCCATACATAGGCCAATTTCAAACAACATCAACATTGTCTCCCTATCTATACGCCATTTATGGACACAAACACCCCCTCTCTCACCCCCCCCTCTCTTACTCTCTCTCTCTCCATCGCTAGCTCTCTCTCTCTCTCACACACACACCCCTCTCCCACACACAATCGATGTCTCGTCCAAATAGTCTGCTCCCCCCGCCCGCACCCATGATATCCCGCTACTACACATGTCACACCATTCCCCCTTCCCTTATACTAGGTTTACATCATTAGTGGTCTCTCTACTCCACATACAAACACTCCCTCTCACACACAAACGCGCGCACAAACACACACAGACACGCACAAACACACATTAATCTGGATCCTCATCTCTCCACATGTTCGCATGTGTATCCCACACACTCACTCTCTAATTATGTATATGTGTCTCCACGTTACACAACACAAAGCCCCATGTACATGTCTCTCTCTATCCTCCACATGCATAGACACAAAGAATCTGTTATCATTGCCTCAGTCTCTAGACATATCACACACGCACATTGTCTCTCTCTCTCTGTCTTGCAAACACGCTCAACAAGGGTTTCCCCGTGAATAACTTACCGTCTGTTCATCAACAGTCGTGGCAGTATGGCGAACACGAGACGTGAAAAATAATAAATCTACACGTGCTTAGACCACCTAGTATGACTACTAGGACTAGAGCAAGCCAAAAAGCGCGCCGCCATCACCCCTCCTTATCGGCGACGGGAAAACCTTTGGTTTACATAGTCAAAAAGTCATTGTGCTAAGGCCTCACATGTTGAGGCGTTGAATATAATGTAGATGCTAGTTTACGGAAACAAGTATCGATAATACGTTTGTATCTCCATACTTATATTTCTTCTCTTATAAAAAACCGAGTTGGTGATGATGGTACGCGTGCCATCTTGCAATATAGACCGTCTGATCTATATCTGACTGAAATTAAACTAAAAGATACCCGCACCCCTCTCCACATTTGCAGACAAGGCCTTCCCTCGTTCATCCTTATCTCCAACAACCTCATTGTTGAGAAATTAAGAAATGAAGCCTATGGAACAAACTGGCCTGGTGGCCGTTGCTGGCGTCGTCAATACCCATGCCTCCGCTCAGTCCGACCACCAATCACCACCACGCCCCACTCCTCTTCACCTTATCTCCTATTTCTCGATATATCATTAGTTTTTACACATGGGATTACTCCCGCATGGGTCAATCACAACGAGTGTTTTTATAAAAAATGCATCTTGATGTTCCATGCAATGCACGGATCTTGCTAGTACTCCTACAGAAGACTAAGTTGGTGATGATGGTGTGTCTGCCATCCGTCGTTTGTGACCATTAGATCTACATCTAACGACTGTGAGGTAAGTTGTTGCCTTTTCTCACAAACATCCCACTTGTCTACCAATTTCCAGAAAAACCTATAATTAGTATCTTAAAACCAACCACATCCCTCCCCGACCTCACCAAAACAACCCAAGGAATATATTCTAATTGAAACATAATATATCTCTAGTGATATGTATATCAAAATTAGAGTGTTTTGTATCAAGTTTGTGAATAACTATTATTCTAATTATGATCCGTTGCAACGCACATGAACATTGCTAGTATTTCCAACCATGCAAAAAAAATTCCTTAGTATTCCATAGTTTCGAGTTTTCCATCAAGATATTAGTCACTCATGGTTGATATTTACTTTCACTCATGTACACATATGCACTATGTAACTAGCCTTGCTTATTGGGTTCCAAAGCTTAACTTTCATTCCTACTTATAATATGTAGAGTATTTAACAAAAAACTACCACTTTCAACCATCCCTAGGAAGAATCTATTCTACAAAAAATAGCAAAAACATACCCGAAATTTCTTAATCCACGCCAAAAACTACTACCTACCGATTAGGTTAGTTTAAACCCATTTATGAAAGGGTTGGCCCACACGTCCGTGCTGACGAGGCAGCTTAAACCAACACATTTTGTTTGATCGTTGACACGAGGGACCCACATCTGACCTTCTATCCTGTTATTCCCCCTCAAATCATTATTTTTCCTGAACATTACTTCAAACAGTACTGATGCGTGTTAGTCGGTGGCCCCGGTGATGAGCGAGTTGGCCGCCGCTCCGCCGGACGGGCCAGACGCCGCGCTGGCCTCCGCACGGGTTGGCAGGCTGGCCCGAGCGTGACTCACGAGCGAGCAATCCGCCGCGCTGGCCTTCGCTCGAGCCAGATGGCTGGCCTTAGCGCGGCGCACGCGAGCAAGCCACCGTGCCGCCGTGCCAATCTAGCTAGCAAACCTTGCAGACAAGCAGCTGGACGGAGCTATCTTGGCTAGCTAGCAGCCGCGAGCGCCGGACGGAGCTGGCATCCGGGCTGCCATAGGATGGGCTCCGCACTGCCGGCGGTTTTGACCTCGCCTTCTGCCGGCGGTGGTAGCTGCGTCCCATGGCCGAGGATGACTAGGTGGACGGGCCAGAGGTAGGAGGTCACTCGGGGATTTTTGTGTAGACTGACATGTAGGTCCCACAAGTCATAACGCCCGGTCGAATAGAAGGTGTTGACTTATTGGGCGACATGGGCCCTGTTTGGATAATCTATGTCAGAGGTTAGATTCTAACCCTAAACTAACTCTAACCAAAGTGGTGTTTGGATGGCAGGGTTAGATTGACAACAAATGTATCCAAACAGGGCCATGGGTTGAAACGTGCCTACAACGACACTTTGTAGAGTAGTCGTTTCTTGGTAGGGCTGGTTGGCAAGAGCATGTACAATGGTTGATAAGGTAGTCTTATATTAAGTCTGCCACGTATGCAAGTGGTAGTAGTTTCTTGGCATTATTAGTGGTTTCTTGCATTATTAGGGGGTTTCTTGTAAGGAACAATGTACTACTAGCGACAAAAGGCGATTCTAGGTTGCGTTGTACTCCAACGAGTACTACTAGTGGCCGCGGGAGTGTATACCTCATTTTGTGGGTTCGATCCTGGCCGAACACATGGCGGCCTTTTTTTAAAATACTAACTTCGCTGCGAGCCAATATTTTACACGGGTAGTTTGAGTTTTGAAGTCAAACGGACATGCGGTACCACAATCTGGGTGCACTGGATAGCCTAGCCACGTGAACGGGTTTTCCTTCCCAGCATCTCGTGCCTTGCGTGCTCGCCCTAGCCACACCTCGCTTGCAGCTTCCTCATCAGCTAGTAGCATATTTAAACTAGCGCCTCCCAATTAAGGCCGAGGAGCCGGAAAAGCCTGGCGGGGCATTGGGAACTGTGCAATATGGCTCTGTACGTAAAGTGCTCTACTACTACTCTGTAGCTTGTGGTGTTGCACGCATGGAATTCACTCCATTATCGGCTCTACTATAAAAGAAATTCCTCTTGACGTGTTTGTTTTGAAATGGAGGCAAAAGCTTTGCTTCATCTCATTCATAAAGAAGGAACTACTAACAAAGTTTGACGAGATCCATTACACCTCCACAAATGGAAGCGAAAAGCCTAGTCTCGCTGTATCAAATAACTCAAATGTTCTGCCCCCGCAATAACTGTCGCCGATAAACAGGCTGCTAGTGTGTGCGTGAGAGGAGCGGCTGAGTAGGCCAACTACGTGAGAGGAGCGGCTGAATAGAGCACCGAGAGTACCCACTAGGCCACTACGCAGGTGTACTTTCCCTGCATTGATAGTACATCGATGGTTCTGGAGAACAGTAGTACCCTCCACTTCCAACTGTAGCTCCTTGGCCCTGAGATTCAAGAGTTCAAAACTAGTGCACTATACTAGAAGTGCAGTACATAGCACTAGTAGTACCCTCGCACTACTAGTTGAGAAAGTAGTACTAGTACTGCTACAGTACGAGTACGTACTCCTCCGTCACATAATGTAAGACATTTTTTGACACTAGTTGGCGTGTACAAAAAATAGCAAAAACATACCCAAAATTTCTTAATCCACGCCAAAAACTACTAGCTAGTGCCAAAAATTTCTTAGCTGATGAGGACATCAATACCATTGTTACACCCACAGCCCCTACTGTTACATATACTGGACCAATTACTAGAGCTCGCGCACGCCAATTAAATTACCAGGTACTTTCGTTTCTTGGTAATGATTCTAATGTTCATGAGATTATGATGCTGCCTAAATTGGATACATTTGTTTTGCTTTCAAATGAAGGGCCTAGCTTGGAGAAGGATGAACATTGGAGCAAGAACACGCATGAAGTTGATGGCATGCGCAAGGGGATCAAGAACGGAGTTACAAGTGATGATTTCAGGACTTTGAAGCCGCCATAAGGAGTGCATGAAGCCTTGGACGAAATATACAAGATGCCACTTCATAATATTCGTCCATAGGCTATTCTAGGTGCTGCGTCACCTTATTAATGGGCCAGGCCCATGTAATTTCGAAATACTTAAGTATAGGCTATTTTTAGAGTCCGTATGTGTGGGGAAACAAGAGTTAGGGTTGGTTTCGGACCCCACCCTCAAGGGCCACGAAATTCCCCCCTCTTCCTCCATATATACAGCCCTTAGGGCGTCGTTTAGACTTTGGGTTTTGTTTAGATTAAAAGTTCGCCATAGCTGCAACTCGCGTACTTCGTTTGTGTCCAACGACCAGACCAAGACGTCACAGAACCCCACCTTGATCAATAAAGCTTTCATCTTATATTCGCAATATCCGATTGCAATCTCAGTTTCTTGCTTGTTCTTCGTTTGCTCGCAGGGAAACAGGCCCTCGTGGTCAGGTTGATCGTGCTCCGGCGTGGTCAATAACCCCTCGGAAGTTGGTTTAGCGATTGCTAAGGCGCGACGTCTCGCACGTTCGTAGTCGGATCGTCAAGGTCGACTCCCACAGAAAACGATAGCTATCATCTCATCGAAAGATCGGGACCCTCGCCTCTATCAAGTGGTATCAGATTTCCAGGTTGCTCGGTGAGATTTTACAGTTTTTCGTAGATTAGATCGAGTCTGTTCTTCATACCTACAGTCCACGAAAAAGCCACACAAAAAAAATTAGGGTTAGTTCATCATATCCGAACCAATCTGAGCCTTTGCATAATCTTTTTAGGGTTTTTGCTTTGTTGAATTTGCGGTTGCATCGTCGTGTCAAGTTGCTGGTCTTAGAGTCTAGTCTTTTAGAGTTTCGAGTTCTGGTCACAAGTTGTCACGCCGCCGCCGCACCATCATCATCGCCCATCTACCACTTTTTCTTATCCGCCACCGCTCTGAATCCATATCCATATACCACCACCAATCCGTATCCATATACCACCATCAATCTCTATCCATATACCACCACCGCTGCCATATACCACCACCATATATCCACCACCAATCCGAGTTCTTCTCATATTAGGTTTGTTCTTGAGATCAATCTCAATTCCGATTCGTGTTTCCTTGCCTGCGTAGGTCTCGGAAAAAAAAAGAGAGTCTGGAGACCCCCGGGCAGTTTTTAGGCCAAAATTTTCACGGGCAAAAATATTTTTTTCCCTATCCTATTTTTAGGCTTTTCTGAGTCTTTTGAGCCACGTGCCATCATAGTGATTTTTTGTCGCACTTTTTCGTCGTCGCTGCCCTGATTTCCGAAAAAAAAAGTGAAAAAAAAAATTTCGTGCCCATCCTATCAGTTTGACGAGGGAAGAGTTTTGAGACACTCGCCATTATAGTAATTTTTCGCAAAAAAAAGAGCGCAAAAAAAAAGAGGAGCGCAAAAAAAGCGAAAAAAAAAAGTTCCAGAGTGTGCTTTTCCCTTATTTACGTGCAGCGCCGTGATTTTGTTAGTGTTCTAGGCTCGCGTCTCTAGCACGGTCTAGCCTAGGACCAGCACAGTACCGTCGTTGAGCGTTTATTCAACTTTGCATCTCTGAATTGATTATTGCTGACCCTTTTTGCTACCATACTATAAGCCTTCCCAGCTCCACATACCTCTACGTCGTGCGTTTGACTCTCCCTGGCAATCGCTCTATCCAAGCTTTTGAGAGTTTTGACTACAACGGTTGCCGATCACCGCCTGCTGCTGGGTAAGAACTGGTAAGAATTTGAGATTTGCTTGACGGATTTGTGACACCCGCCACCACCACCTCTTGTTAGTATTCTGTAGGATCATATTCTTGTGTGTTTTCTATTGTTGCTAACCATGGCAGGATCACAAGCCGACGAGACTGACTGGGAGAACATGACGAATCAGGAGTTGCATGATAAATTTCAGCAAATGATGAATGGACAGGTGCAGGATGTGCTAAACAGATTTGAAGAGGCCATGGAGAAGATAGATGACATGGAGAAGACGTTCGAAACAAAGCTCGATAACAGGTTTAATGAATTGCTCGCGCGTCTTCCACCACCACCACCGGCTGCACCTAACGCACCTCTACAACAACAACAACAACGACGACTACCTACACATCGTGAAACAGCCCTCCGCCGAGCGAGCCGTCTCCCTCTTGCACCTGGCCAAACTGTTGGTGCTGCTGTTGCTACTTCTGTGGCTCCTGCTGCTGATGCGGAGGAGGATGATTATGTGGGAGATTATGAGGATGAGGTTGATCAAACTCAGAACTACGTGCCACCACCAGCACCGCAACCATCAGGTCGTCCACATGCAAATAATGGCAATGGTAGGGCTCACCCTCAGGTACGAGATCATGACCATCTCCCTAAACTAAAATTGAATATTCCACCATTTGAGGGTAGATATGTTCCTGATATATATCTTACTTGGGAGTTAGAAACTGAACAACGATTTACATGTTTACTATATCCCGAGGAGAGACGTGTACCTGCTGCTGTTTGTGCATTCACTAGTTTTGCATGTGTTTGGTGGTCTGAGCATTGTAGATTATATCCCATTCCTGCTACTTGGGCTGCTTTGAAAACTGCTATGCGTACTCGTTGGGTTCCACCATATTATCAACGTGAATTACTTCAAAAATTGCAGCGCTTAAGACAGGGAAAAAATTCTGTAGAAGAATATTATCAGGAATTACAAACTGGCATGATTAGATGTGGTGTTGTTGAGGAGAATGAAGCTATGCTTGCACGTTTTATGGGTGGATTAAATAGAGAGATTCAGACGATTCTAGAGTATAAGGAGTATACTAATATCACTCGTTTATTCCATCTTGCTTGTAAAGCTGAACGTGAAGTGCAGGATCGACAGGCATTGGCGCGGACTAACTTTTCTGCAGGTCGACCTTCTTCATGGACACCACGTGCATCATCTACTTCCACACGTTCTGCTACACCGGCGCCTCCGTCGGCTGCCACCTCCAACCGTGATACAATAAAGCAGGCACAATCACCACTATCTGCCAAGAGCACACCTTCTGGGCCTGCAAAGAGCTCTTCTTCATCCATGGCATCAACAGGGCAAACACATGATATTATTTGCCGACGTTGCAAGGGTGGAGGTCATTATGCGAGAGAATGCCCATCTAAGCGTGTGATGATTGTTACTGAGGATGGTGGGTATGAGTCCGCTAGTGACTATGGATGAGGAGACTTTGGCTCTTATTACACGTGACGAACACGGTGGAGACGATTCTGATCATGAGACGCAATACATGGCTCCTGAAGATGCTGACAGGTATGAATGTTTAGTTGCTCAACGTGTTTTGAGTGTGCAGGTTACACAAGCTGAGCAAAATCAGAGGCATAATTTGTTCCATACAAAGGGAGTTGTGAAGGAACGTTCTGTTCGCGTGATCATAGATGGAGGGAGCTGCAATAACTTGGCTAGCATGGAGATGGTGGAGAAGCTATCTCTCACCACAAGACCACATCCACATCCTTACTACATCCAATGGTTCAACAACAGCGGCAAGGTTAAGGTAACACGTACTGTTCGTGTGCATTTTAGTATCTCTACATATGCTGATTATGTTGATTGTGATGTGGTACCTATGCAAGCATGTTCCTTATTACTTGGTAGACCATGGCAATTTGATAAAAATTCAATACACCATGGTAGAAACAATCAGTATACTCTTGTTCATAAGGATAAAAATATTACTTTGCTTCCTATGACTCCTGATTCCATTTTGAAAGATGATATTAATAGAGCTAATAAAGCAAAACAGGAGAAAACTAAGAGTGAAAATCAGATTGTGGCAAAAGAATTTGAGCAACAAATGCAGCCTAATAATAATAAACAATCTAGTGTTGCTTCTGAAATTAAATTGAAAAGTGCATGTTTACTTGCCACCAAATCTGATATTGATGATCTAGATTTTAGCAAATCTGTTTGCTATGCTTTTGTGTGCAAAGAGGCATTATTTTCATTCGAGGACGTGCCTTCCTCTTTGCCTCCTGCTGTCACTAACATTTTGCAGGAGTTCGCCGACGTCTTTCCACAAGACGTGCCACCGGGATTACCACCTATTCGCGGGATTGAGCATCAAATTGACTTAATTCCCGGTGCATCATTACCCAACCGTGCACCATACCGTACCAATCCAGAGGAGACGAAGGAGATTATGCGTCAAGTACAAGAACTGCTCGACAAAGGTTATATACGCGAATCCCTTAGTCCTTGTGCTGTTCCTATCATTTTAGTGCCGAAAAAGGATGGTACGTCGCGTATGTGCGTTGATTGTAGAGGCATTAATAATATTACTATTCGTTATCGTCATCCTATTCCTAGGCTAGATGATATGCTTGATGAATTGAGTGGCTCTACAATATTCTCCAAAGTTGATTTGCGTAGTGGTTACCATCAAATTCGTATGAAATTGGGAGATGAATGGAAAACAGCATTTAAAACTAAGTTTGGATTATATGAGTGGTTAGTCATGCCTTTTGGGTTAACTAATGCACCTAGTACTTTCATGAGGTTAATGAACGAAGTTTTACGTGCTTCATTGGACGATTTGTGGTAGTTTACTTTGATGACATATTGATTTATAGCAAATCTTTGGAGGACCATTTGGAACATTTACGTGCTGTTTTTATTGCTCTACGTGATGCACGTTTGTTTGGTAACCTTGGAAAGTGCACCTTTTGCACCGACCGAGTATCTTTTCTTGGCTATGTTGTTACTCCACAGGGAATTGAAGTTGATAAAGCCAAGATTGAAGCTATTGAGAGTTGGCCGCAGCCCAAAACGGTCACACAAGTGAGGAGTTTCCTTGGCCTCGCTGGTTTCTATAGGCGTTTTGTGAGAGATTTCAGCACCATTGCTGCACCTCTCAACGAGCTTACAAAGAAGGATGTGCCTTTTGTTTGGGGTACCGCACAGGAAGAAGCCTTCACGGTATTGAAAGATAAGTTGACACATGCTCCTTTACTCCAACTTCCTAATTTCAATAAGACTTTTGAGCTTGAATGTGATGCTAGTGGAATTGGATTAGGAGGTGTGTTATTACAAGATGGAAAACCTGTTGCATACTTTTCTGAAAAATTGAGTGGGCCTAGTCTGAACTATTCTACATTGTGTGACCTTTTGGGCTGCGGCCAACTCTCAATAGCTTCAATCTTGGCTTTATCAACTTCAATTCCCTGTGGAGTAACAACATAGCCAAGAAAAGATACTCGGTCGGTGCAAAAGGTGCACTTTCCAAGGTTACCAAACAAACGTGCATCACGTAGAGCAATAAAAACAGCACGTAAATGTTCCAAATGTTCCTCCAAAGATTTGCTATAAATCAATATGTCATCAAAGTAAACTACCACAAATCGTCCAATGAAAGCACGTAAAACTTCGTTCATTAACTCATGAAAGTACTAGGTGCATTAGTTAACCCAAAAGGCATGACTAACCACTCATATAATCCAAACTTAGTTTTAAATGTGTTTTCCATTCATCTCCCAATTTCATACGAATTTGATGGTATCCACTACGCAAATCAACTTTGGAGAATATTGTAGAGCCACTCAATTCATCAAGCATATCATCTAGCCTAGGAATAGGATGACGATAACGAATAGTAATATTATTAATGCCTCTACAATCAACGCACATACGCGACGTACCATCCTTTTTCGGCACTAAAATGATAGGAACAGCACAAGGACTAAGGGATTCGCGTATATAACCTTTGTCGAGCAGTTCTTGTACTTGACGCATAATCTCCTTCGTCTCCTCTGGATTGGTACGGTATGGTGCCCGGTTGGGTAATGATGCACCGGGAATTAAGTCAATTTGATGCTCAATCCCGCGAATAGGTGGTAATCCCGGTGGCACGTCTTGTGGAAAGACGTCGGCGAACTCCTGCAAAATGTTAGTGACAGCAGGAGGCAAAGAGGAAGGCACGTCCTCGAATGAAAATAATGCCTCTTTGCACACAAAAGCATAGCAAACAGATTTGCTAAAATCTAGATCATCAATATCAGATTTGGTGGCAAGTAAACATGCACTTTTCAATTTAATTTCAGAAGCAACACTAGATTGTTTATTATTATTAGGCTGCATTTGTTGCTCAAATTCTTTTGCCACATCTGATTTTCACTCTTAGTTTTCTCCTGTTTTGCTTTATTAGCTCTATTAATATCATCTTTCAAAATGGAATCAGGAGTCATAGGAAGCAAAGTAATATTTTTATCCTTATGAACAAGAGTATACTGATTGTTTCTACCATGGTGATAGAATTTTTATCAAATTGCCATGGTCTACCAAGTAATAAGGAACATGCTTGCATAGGTACCACATCACAATCAACATAATCAGCATATGTAGAGATACTAAAATGCACACGAACAGTACGTGTTACCTTAACCTTGCCGCTGTTGTTGAACCATTGGATGTAGTAAGGATGTGGATGTGGTCTTGTGGTGAGAGATAGCTTCTCCACCATCTCGATGCTAGCCAAGTTGTTGCAACTCCCTCCATCTATGATCACGCGAACAAAACGTTCCTTCACAACTCCCTTTGTATGGAACAAATTATGCCTCTGATTTTGCTCAGCTTGTGTAACCTGCACACTCAAAACACGTTGAGCAACTAAACATTCATACCTGTCAGCATCTTCAGGAGCCATGTATTGCGTCTCATAATCAGAATCGTCTCCACCGTGTTCGTCACGTGTAATAAGAGCCAAAGTCTCCTCATCATAGTCACTAGCGGACTCATACCCACCATCCTCAGTAACAATCATCACACGCTTAGATGGGCATTCTCTCGCATAATGACCTCCACCCTTGCAACGTCGACAAATAATATCATGTGTTTGCCCTGTTGATGCCATGGATGAAGAAGAGCTCTTTGCAGGCCCAGAAGGTGTGTTCTTGGCAGAAGTGGTGATTGTGCCTGCTTTATTGTATCACGGTTGGAGGTGGCAGCCGACGGACGCGCCGGTGAAGCAGAACGTGTGGAAGTAGATGATACACGTGGTGTCCATGAAGAAGGTCGACCTGCAGAAAAGTTAGTCCGCGCCAATGCCTGTCGATCCTGCACTTCACGTTCAGCTTTACAAGCAAGATGGAATAAACGAGTGATATTAGTATACTCCTTATACTCTAGAATCGTCTGAATCTCTCTATTTAATCCACCCATAAAACGTGCAAGCATAGCTTCATTCTCCTCAACAATACCACATCTAATCATGCCAGTTTGTAATTCCTGATAATATTCTTCTACAGAATTTTTTCCCTGTCTTAAGCGCTGCAATTTTTGAAGTAATTCACGTTGATAATATGGTGGAACCCAACGAGTACGCATAGCAGTTTTCAAAGCAGCCCAAGTAGCAGGAATGGGATATAATCTACAATGCTCAGACCACCAAACACATGCAAAACTAGTGAATGCACAAACAGCAGCAGGAACACGTCTCTCCTCGGGATATTGTAAACATGTAAATCGTTGTTCAGTTTCTAACTCCCAAGTAAGATATATATCAGGAACATATCTACCCTCAAATGGTGGAATATTCAATTTTTGTTTAGGGAGATGGTCATGATCTCGTACCTGAGGGTGAGCCCTACCATTGCCATTATTTGCATGTGGACGACCTGATGGTTGCTGTGCTGGTGGTGGCACGTAGTTCTGATTTTGATCAACCTCATCCTCGTAATCGCCAGCAAAATCATCCTCCTCCGCATCAGCAGCAGGAGCCACAGAAGTAGCAACAGCAGCACCAACAGTTTGGCCAGGTGCAAGAGGGAGACGGCTCGCTCGGCGGAGGGCTGTTTCACGATGTGTAGGTAGTCGTCGTTGTTGTTGTTGTAGAGGTGCGTTAGGTGCAGCCGGGTTGGTGGTGGTGGAAGACGCGCGAGCAATTCATTAAACCTGTCATCGAGCTTTGTTTCGAACGTCTTCTCCATGTCATCTATCTTCTCCATGGCCTCTTCAAATCTGTTTAGCACATCCTGCACCTGTCCATTCATCATTTGCTGAAATTTATCATGCAACTCCTGATTCGTCATGTTCTCCCAGTCAGTCTCGTCGGCTTGTGATCCTGCCATGGTTAGCAACAATAGAAAACACACAAGAATATGATCCTACAGAATACTAACAAGAGGTGGTGGTGGCGGGTGTCACAAATCCGTCAAGCAAATCTCAAATTCTTACCAGTTCTTACCCAGCAGCAGGCGGTGATCGGCAACCGTTGTAGTCAAAACTCTCAAAAGCTTGGATAGAGCGATTGCCAGGGAGAGTCAAACGCACGACGTAGAGGTATGTGGAGCTGGGAAGGCTTATAGTATGGTAGCAAAAAGGTCAGCAATAATCAATTCAGAGATGCAAAGTTGAATAAACGCTCAACGACGGTACTGTGCTGGTCCTAGGCTAGACCGTGCTAGAGACGCGAGCCTAGAACACTAACAAAATCACGGCGCTGCACGTAAATAAGGGAAAAGCACACTCTGGAACTTTTTTTTTCGCTTTTTTTTTTTTTGCGCTCCTTTTTTTTGCGCTCCTCTTTTTTTTTTGCGCTCCTTTTTTTTTGCGCTCCTTTTTTTTTTTTGCGCTCCTCTTTTTTTTTTGCGAAAAATTACTATAATGGCGAGTGTCTCAAAACTCTTCCCTCGTCAAACTGATAGGATGGGCACGAAATTTTTTTTTCACTTTTTTTTTCGGAAATCAGGGCAGCGACGACGAAAAAGTGCGACAAAAAATCACTATGATGGCACGTGGCTCAAAAGACTCAGAAAAGCCTAAAAATAGGATAGGGAAAAAAATTTTTGCCCGTGAAAATTTTGGCCTAAAAACTGCCCGGGGGTCTCCAGACTCTTTTTTTTTCCGAGACCTACGCAGGCAAGGAAACACGAATCGGAATTGAGATTGATCTCAAGAACAAACCTAATATGAGAAGAACTCGGATTGGTGGTGGATATATGGGTGGTATATGGCAGCGGTGGTGGTATATGGTAGCGGTGGTGGTATATGGATAGAGATGATGATGGTGCGGCGGCGGCGTGACAACTTATGACCAGAACTCGAAACTCTAAAAGACTAGACTCTAAGACCAGCAACTTGACACGACGATGCAACCGCAAATTCAACAAAGCAAAAACCCTAAAAAGATTATGCAAAGGCTCAGATTGGTTCGGATATGATGAACTAACCCTAATTTTTTTTGTGGCTTTTTCGTGGACTGTAGGTATGAAGAACAGACTCGATCTAATCTACGAAAAACTGTAAAATCTCACCGAGTAACCTGGAAATCTGATACCACTTGATAGAGGCAAGGTGTCCCGATGTTTCGATGAGATGGTGGCTATCGTTTTCTGTGGGAGTCGACCTTGACGATCCGACTACGAACGTGCGAGACGTCGCGCCTTAGCAATCGCTAAACCAACTTCCGAGGGGTTATTGACCACGCCGGAGCACGATCAACCTGACCACGAGGGCCTGTTTCCTGCGAGCAAACGAAGAACAAGCAAGAAACTGAGATTGCACTCTGGATATTGCGAATATAAGATGAAAGCTTTATTGATCAAGGTGGGGTTCTGTGACGTCTTGGTCTGGTCGTTGGACACAAACGAAGTACGAGAAGTTGCAGCTATGGCGAACTTTTAATCTAAACAAAACCCAAAGTCTAAACGACGCCCTACGGGCTGTATATATGGAGGAAGAGAGGGGAATTTCGTGGCCCTTGAGGGTGGGGTCCGAAACCAACCCTAACTCTTGTTTCCCCACACATACGGACTCTAAAAATAGCCTATACTTAAGTATTTCGAAATTACATGGGCCTGGCCCATTAATAAGGTGACGCAGCACCTAGAATAGCCTATGGACGAATATTATGAAGTGGCATCTTGTATATTTCGTCCATGGCTTCATGCACTCCTTATGGCGGCTTCAAAGTCCTGAAATCATCACTTGTAACTCCGTTCTTGATCCCCTTGCGCATGCCATCCACTTCATGCGTGTTCTTGCTCCAATGTTCATCCTTCTCCAAGCTAGGCCCTTCATTTGAAAGCAAAACAAATGTATCCAATTTAGGCAGCATCATAATCTCATGAACATTAGAATCATTACCAAGAAACGAGTACCTGGTAATTTAATTGGCGTGCGCGAGCTCTAGTAATTGGTCCAGTATATGTAACAGTAGGGGCTGTGGGTGTAACAATGGTATTGATGTCCTCATCATCCTCCCCTTCTTGAAATGAAGTCGTCCTCGACGGAAGCTCATCTTCCTCACCCAAATAAGGCTTCAAATCTGCAATATTAAAAGTGGGACTAACCCAAAATCTGCAGGTAGCTCAAGTTTATATGCATTATCATTTATTTTCTCTAAAACCTTAAAAGGACCATCAGCACGTGGCATTAGCTTTGATTTGCGCAGATTAGGAAATCTATCTTTACGCAAATGTAACCAAACAAGATCTCCAGGTGCAAACACAACATGTTTTCTACCCTTATCTCCAGCAAGTTTATATTTAGCATTCATACGCTCAATGTTTTCCTTAGTTACTCATGCATTTTTAAAATCAATTCAGCCGTTCTTTAGCATCAAAATTAACCTTCTCCGAAGATGGAAGAGGCAACAAATCAATAGGTGCACGAGGTAGGAAACCATACACAATTTCAAAAGGGCACATCTTAGTAGTAGAATGCAATGAACGATTATAAGCAAATTCAATATGAGGCAAGCATTCTTCCCATTTTCTTGTTATTCTTCAAAACAGCCCTAAGCATAGTAGACAATGTTCTATTGACTACTTCAGTTTGTCCATCAGTTTGGGGGTGACAAGTAGTACTAAAAAGCAGCTTAGTCCCCAACTTAGCCCATAAACATCTCCAAAAGTGGCTAAGAAATTTAGTATCACGATCTGAAACAATAGTATTTGGCACACCATGTAAGCGAATAATTTCACGAAAGAACAAATCAGCAACATTAACAGCATCATCGCTTTTATGACATGGTATAAAGTGTGCCATTTTCGAGAACCTATCCACGACAACAAATATGCTATCCCTCCCCTTCTTTGTTCTAGGTAAACCTAAAACAAAGTCCATAGATATATCCTCCCAAGGAACACTAGGTACAGGCAAAGGCATATATAAACCATGAGGATTGAGTCGTGACTTAGCTCTTTGACATGTAGTGCAGCGAGCAACAAAACGCTCAACATCCCGTCTCATCTTTGGCCAAAAGAAATGTGTAGCAAGTATATCCTCCGTCTTCTTGACGCCAAAGTGTCCCATTAATCCTCCTCCATGCGCCTCCTGCAACAACAAAAGACGAACGGAGCTAGCTGGAATGCATAGCTTGTTAGCACGAAACACAAATCCATCGTTAAGAACGAACTTGTTCCAAGTTCTCCCTTCCTTACAATTCTGCAATACATCTTTAAATTCAGCATCATGAACATATTGATCTTTGATGGTCTCCAAACCAAATATTTTAAAGTCAAGTTGTGAAAGCATAGTATAACGACGAGACAAGGCATCAGCAATAACATTTTCTTTACCCTTCTTGTGTTTAATGACATAAGGGAAAGTCTCAATGAATTCAACCCATTTAGCATGTCTACGGTTCAGTTTTGCTTGACTTTTAATGTGTTTCAAAGATTCATGATCAGAATGTATAACAAATTCCTTGGGCCATAAATAATGTTGCCATTTTCTAAGGTCCGAACAAGAGCATATAATTCTTTATCATAAGTAGAATAGTTCAGACTAGGCCCACTCAATTTTTCAGAAAAGTATGCAACAGGTTTTCCATCTTGTAATAACACACCTCCTAATCCAATTCCACTAGCATCACATTCAAGCTCAAAAGTCTTATTGAAATTAGGAAGTTGGAGTAAAGGAGCATGTGTCAACTTATCTTTCAATACCGTGAAGGCTTCTTCCTGTGCGGTACCCCAAACAAAAGGTACATCCTTCTTTGTAAGCTCGTTGAGAGGTGCAGCAATGGTGCTGAAATCTCTCACAAAACGCCTATAGAAACCAGCGAGGCCAAGGAAACTCCTCACTTGTGTGACCGTTTTGGGCTGCGGCCAACTCTCAATAGCTTCAATCTTGGCTTTATCAACTTCAATTCCCTGTGGAGTAACAACATAGCCAAGAAAAGATACTCGGTCGGTGCAAAAGGTGCACTTTCCAAGGTTACCAAACAAAGTGCATCACGTAGAGCAATAAAAACAGCACGTAAATGTTCCAAATGTTCCTCCAAAGATTTGCTATAAATCAATATGTCATCAAAGTACTACCACAAATCGTCCAATGAAAGCACGTAAAACTTCGTTCATTAACCTCATGAAAGTACTAGGTGCATTAGTTAACCCAAAAGGCATGACTAACCACTCATATAATCCAAACTTAGTTTTAAATGCTGTTTTCCATTCATCTCCCAATTTCATACGAATTTGATGGTAACCACTACGCAAATCAACTTTGGAGAATATTGTAGAGCCACTCAATTCATCAAGCATATCATCTAGCCTAGGAATAGGATGACGATAACGAATAGTAATATTATTAATGCCTCTACAATCAACGCACATACGCGACGTACCATCCTTTTTCGGCACTAAAATGATAGGAACAGCACAAGGACTAAGGGATTCGCGTATATAACCTTTGTCGAGCAGTTCTTGTACTTGACGCATAATCTCCTTCGTCTCCTCTGGATTGGTACGGTTGGTCCGGTTGGTGTGGGGAAACAGAGTAGGGTTGGTTTCGGACCCCACCCTCAAGGGCCACGAAATTCCCCTCTCTTCCTCCATATATACAGCCCTTAGGGCGTCGTTTAGACTTTGGGTTTTGTTTAGATTAAAAGTTCGCCATAGCTGCAACTTCGCGTACTTCGTTTGTGTCCAACGACCAGACCAAGACGTCACAGAACCCCACCTTGATCAATAAAGCTTTCATCTTATATTCGCAATATCCAGATTGCAATCTCAGTTTCTTGCTTGTTCTTCGTTTGCTCGCAGGAAACAGGCCCTCGTGGTCAGGTTGATCGTGCTCCGGCGTGGTCAATAACCCCTCGGAAGTTGGTTTAGCGATTGCTAAGGCGCGACGTCTCGCACGTTCGTAGTCGGATCGTCAAGGTCGACTCCCACAGAAAACGATAGCCACCATCTCATCGAAACATCGGGACACCTTTGCCTCTATCACATACTTGCTACACATTTCTTTTGGCCAAAGATGAGACGGGATGTTGACGTTTTGTTGCTCGCTGCACTTCATGTCAAAAAGCTAAGTCACGACTCAATCCTCATGGTTTATATATGCCTTTGCCTGTACCTAGTGTTCCTTGGGAGGATATATCTATGGACTTTGTTTTAGGTTTACCTCGAACAAAGAAGGGGAGGGATAGCATATTTGTTGTCGTGGATAGGTTCTCGAAAATGGCACACTTTATACCATGTCATAAAAGCGATGATGCTGTTAATGTTGCTGATTTGTTCTTTCGTGAAATTATTCGCTTGCATGGTGTGCCAAATACTATTGTTTCAGATCGTGATACTATATTTCTTAGCCACTTTTGGAGATGTTTATGGGCTAAGTTGGGGACTAAATTGCTTTTTAGTACTACTTGTCACCCCCAAACTGATGGACAAACTGAAGTAGTCAATAGAACATTGTCTACTATGCTTAGGGCAGTTTTGAAGAATAACAAGAAAATGTGGGAAGAATGCTTGTCTCATATTGAATTTGCTTATAATCTTTCATTGCATTCTACTACTAAGATGTGCCCTTTTGAAATTGTGTATGGTTTCCTACCTCGTGCACCTATTGATTTGTTGCCTCTTCCATCTTCGGAGAAGGTTAATTTTGATGCTAAAGAACATTCTGAATTGATTTTAAAAATGCATGAGTTAACTAAGGAAAACATTGAGCGTATGAATGCTAAATATAAACTTGCTGGAGATAAGGGTAGAAAACATGTTGTGTTTGCACCTAGAGATCTTGTTTGGTTACATTTGCGTAAAGATAGATTTCCTAATCTGCGCAAATCAAAGCTAATGCCACGTGCTGATGGTCCTTTTAAGGTTTTAGAGAAAATAAATGATAATGCATATAAACTTGAGCTACCTGCAGATTTTGGGGTTAGTCCCACTTTTAATATTGCAGATTTGAAGCCTTATTTGGGTGAGGAAGATGAGCTTCCGTCGAAGACGACTTCATTTCAAGAAGGGGAGGATGATGAGGACATCAATACCATTGTTACACCCACAGCCCCTACTGTTACATATATTGGACCAATTACTAGAGCTCGCGCACGCCAATTAAATTACCAGGTACTTTCGTTTCTTGGTAATGATTCTAATGTTCATGAGATTATGATGCTGCCTAAATTGGATACATTTGTTTTGCTTTCAAATGAAGGGCCTAGCTTGGAGAAGGATGAACATTGGAGCAAGAACACGCATGAAGTTGATGGCATGCGCAAGGGGATCAAGAACGGAGTTACAAGTGATGATTTCAGGACTTTGAAGCCGCCATAAGGAGTGCATGAAGCCATGGACGAAATATACAAGATGCCACTTCATAATATTCGTCCATAGACTATTCTAGGTGCTGCGTCACCTTATTAATGGGCCAGGCCCATGTAATTTCGAAATACTTAAGTATAGGCTGTTTTTAGAGTCCGTATGTGTGGGGAAACAAGAGTTAGGGTTGGTTTCGGACCCCACCCTCAAGGGCCACGAAATTCCCCTCTCTTCCTCCATATATACAGCCCTTAGGGCGTCGTTTAGACTTTGGGTTTTGTTTAGATTAAAAGTTCACCATAGCTGCAACTTCGCGTACTTCGTTTGTGTCCAACGACCAGACCAAGACGTCACAGAACCCCACCTTGATCAATAAAGCTTTCATCTTATATTCGCAATATCCAGATTGCAATCTCAGTTTCTTGCTTGTTCTTCGTTTGCTCGCAGGAAACAGGCCCTCGTGGTCAGGTTGATCGTGCTCCGGCGTGGTCAATAACCCCTCAGAAGTTGGTTTAGCGATTGCTAAGGCGCGACGTCTCGCACGTTCGTAGTCGGATCGTCAAGGTCGACTCCCACAGAAAACGATAGCTATCATCTCATCGAAAGATCGGGACCCTCGCCTCTATCATTCGATGACGTGCAAATGAAAACTGAATCTGCAAGCCCGTTTCATTCGTTCTTTCTGTATACACAGCAGCCTATGTACTTGTACATGGCTTGTCCATAGTTCTCCAAAAGCTAAATCTGAAATTAGAAATGTGTCTTTGTGATGCTTTTGGGACAACAGTTTAGAAATCCCAATTCTGAAAAATGGGCTATATTTAGTTTCTTTTCTGCTTGAGACATCAAGTATGATTTGTTACTGCTTCGTTTTTAAATTAGAATGTGCCAAAAAAATAGAAATTAGCCACCATATCAGAAAATCACTTAATCCAGAGTACAATTCAAATTCAGATTAACCAATAGAAGCCTAATCACTGAATAACCAATAGAAACTCATGCAAGGTTTTGATATAAATGGCACAAGAAAAATTGAACAGTTCACTTATCAACCAGCCTACCTGTGGCTTCACTGAATATCTTTGCATTCTTTCCTCATTGTCTTCATCCTTGCAGCTAACCAAAATGGTTGTAGTACCCTGAAACATTTTATGCTCGAAGTTAATGAGAGTTCATTTACACCATAAAGAAATTCAGAATTGGCTTGCGGCCACATGCTTTGTTAAATTAACATTATGTAATGTTTGAGCAGGACCGAGGACATAATTCAGCATGTTTTATGTTGACATTTAATATGACAATTTTCTGGATTTGCCGGCATGAAAATATAAGCATATTGGGTGGACATAATTACTCATTTGTGAGATACATTACTAAATTTATCAACAATGATCTGAGTTCCTAGTACCAGGAAACATCCTATACATAAGGAACAACATACTTGGACTTATCCAGAAGGAGTGAATCAACTTGAATAATAAGATTTTTTTATCGAGAGAGAAACTTGAATCATAAGATAAGAAAAGCTTGAAACATCACCTATGATGGGGGCTCATCAGCACACCGGTCTGTGGCCTCTCTCTTCTCCCTTTCTCCATACCAACTGTTAATTAATTTTCACCCTACGAAAAACTAAGTTGCACAGAACAACAGGGTAAATCGAACCACACTCGCAAAAAATATATCGTAAATCAAACCAATCATTATTGTTGTTTCTGAGATACAGTTTCATCAGTTCGTGAAACAAAAGGACTGTGAACATTCCCAAGCTAGCATGTCCTATTACAGAAGTAGCATCATGACATTCACTAGTTTCCCATTTACAGTCAGGCACCTTATTTAGATAAGTATCCAGGCATCTCAGTGGGGAGAAAGCACGAATCAATGGGTGTATGTCATGCCGAGTGTTCCCAGTGTACAGCAAAAAGAGGGGGAGGGGGCGGACCTGCAGGTCGCCGTTGAGGTCCTGTCGGGGGCAGACACCATCAAGGTCCAATCCCAACACATCGGGCCGACTCCGCAGGGCGTGGAGGCGGAGCTCGGCCTGCCATCGACGAACAACGACCGGGGATGGGCGAGTGTGGGTCGGCTCAAGATTGCGTCAATGTGTGCATGTCGACGTCGGCGCCGACCTTTTCCTCGACCCCGCGACACACATGGTGCAATATAAGAAGCAATAGACTCCAACACACATACAGCTTGATGCAAGATGCATGGGTGAGACAGATGGATTAGAAAAAAATTGTTAATGGATGCAGTCAATACACAATTTATATGTTGACAAGTATGCATAATGTAATGAATCGTCAACAAACGCCGAGAGGTCTTCTGGTGTTACTAATTTTAAATGGGTTCATACATTTTCATCGGCATAAACGTTCACCGGGATCTAACTAAGGAAATCCATGACACATACTGAACCCCAGTATTCACCGCGAAAGCATCACATGAAAATGGATGGTAACAACATGATGCAGATTCACACATACCCACGCTCAGCTCTAACATTCCAAATAACCACATGGAAAAGGAAACGACCCCCGAAATTCAGAGACAGGGTAACTAAAGCATGCTGGCTGTGACATAATCTACGAGGTGTCGAGGTTAGTGATTGATGCACACCTATTTCGCCAAGTTCACCGAAAAGATAATTGAATAGGTCATGCTCATCCTTCTCCCTCTCGGCTTTGTGGATCTTCCTCGGGGATTTCTTCTTGCACTTTCCGACGGTGACAGGCATGTGACTCGAAAGCTATTACATCAGCAACAATGAAACACGGGCACACCTCTCACGCGTGTCCTACATAACTAATAGGCAACATAAGCATACAATGAATAATACAGGAGTCAGCATATGTTAATACACTATGCTA
Source organism: Triticum urartu (assembly GCF_003073215.2). Classification (NCBI taxonomy): domain Eukaryota; kingdom Viridiplantae; phylum Streptophyta; class Magnoliopsida; order Poales; family Poaceae; genus Triticum; species Triticum urartu. Next base: position 265,747,373 of record NC_053028.1, read on the forward strand.
GCTTATCCTAGATACAAATGAATTATCGATTACACCAGTTTCACCATTACCATTCTAAAATTAGAAAGTGATGATTGGTTGTTCTATTGGAAGCAAGGTATCTACGATATGCATAAACACATCAAAGGCACACAAATTTGATGTGAATCTACAATTATAGGTGTCCGCAGCCATCATACAAACATGCAATGCATGCCAAATATCCAGATCATGCACCAAACTTTTGCAAGTGATCCTATCCTAAAACTTTTTCATATTTTGCACGGCAGTTTACCCGATTAGCCCAGTCTTTGAAGTGTAACAACTCAATCTCTTGTAAACAGACATACACTAAGGTCAGAAACAAGCGAAGAGATTTTAACACCTAAAATTCATTTCAAAATGAAGAAATCAATCAGCAAGGAGTTGTACAGACTAAAACATTGAGTGATCTATGTTCTGTAATTTGTATCCCAATTAGTTGAAACCTACTTAAGGATGTTCTGGGTGGAAGGCAGTGCAAAATATCAGACTCTCACTATAAGTTAGTGTTGCTATGCGAGTCATCCTATTACAAATGTCTTTCCCCAAACGACAGCTAATTGCAAAAGGAAGCTATGCCAAGCTTTGTATTGCAGTTCACAACTATACTATTATGTACATTTTTACATACATTTCCAGATCCTGGACCAAACAAACTGCTAGTATGTACCAAGTACGTCGCTACAAAACCAACAAACAGAAAATCACACAGTTCCAAAGCTCAAGGCACCACAATTTACCAGAGGGACATGCAATTCACAGCAAAGAGGTCAGGATCAAACTCACCGTGATGTCCTTCTCTGGCCACGACGTACAGGGCATTGTACCCCGACCTGTTCTTCACCGACGCCCTGGGCGTCAAGGTGCCGGAGCAGCTCCACCACCACCTCGAGGTGGCCTCTCGGCGGACACGAGTTTCATCATTCCTGTAATTTAGATCGAATAAAATTAATGTTGCAATACAATAGGCTAGTACATTATAATGAAAAGAACATGGGCAATATTCACAAAAAAGAAAGGCTTAGTAGTAGCTGTGCAAGTATAAAGGCAGTCTCCTAACTCGTAACTTCAATCAGGTTTTGTACTGACACAGCAGATGCTGCTGTAAGATAGTGTGAAGAGGACAGCAGACAAAATACAAAAGGTTCTATAATGCAAAGATATGCTTATTAATATAGAACCCTGCAACAAGTGAAAAGGACTTTGAGAATCTAAATATAGCACAATTACAATGAACCGTTCAAGAGTATCAAAACCAAACAAGTGCAGCTTGTACATTGTACATCCTTTGCCTTATCTCCAAGATAACCCATTAGCCCTCTACCAACGCAAGAAACTTTCAGGTTTCTTTCTAATCTCATTTCTTATTTCACTATGTTCCTAAACTGCAAGAAATATACCAACCATCTGTTTGTAGGCAAGCAAACAATACATAGTACAAACACAATATTTGTGTTACTGTATGAACTTAATAGAAGCAATCATGAAGTTAGGGATAGAACTGCTGAGCACAAATATTTGCAAATGTGAATTTTAATGAAACATGCCAAACGATAATACCTAGAAGTATTTGGCTGCTCATCTTCTTCTTCCAACACCAGAATCTCCATGCCCATTACGCCACCTCCTTTGTGTCTTCCAGTTGAAAATCTGCCCAATAAATTGGCAAACAAACAACATATGCATAGCGGGAGAAGGAAGATGGCTAGAGTGGGGCGCCGCCTTACCGCTGACGGCCAGATCTGCTCCCGGTGGCGCTTCTCCATGGGCTCGCTGTCTCCCTCTCCGTCCCCTCTTCATCTCACGCTCCTCTCCTCTTCTCTGCCTGAGAAGAACACTGCGGACGGCCATCTCTGTGGCCAACCCGTTCCAGCCGCCGCTCAACCCAACGACAGAACCGCTCCGCCTCCTCCTCAGCGCCATCGACCGGGACGCCAAACGGGGGCGGGGATGGATCCAGTGCCGAGATAGAGAAGACCAGGAGGCGGAGGCGCGTCGCCAGCGCGGGCGGGCTAGCTCTCTTGCAGTCGTGCGATGGATTTGGAGGGTGGTGGCGGCGGCGGCGGCGGAGAAGCAGGGAGGGGACGAGGGGCTGCGGGAGATGAAAGTAGAGAGGTCACGTGTGCGAAAACCTGCTATGTGGGCCAATAGCAACAAGCTGTCAAACACACAGCCTCGTCCAATCGCTAGCTCGATTCTTTTTTCTTCGCATCACGCCCAATCGTTAGGTAATGACGTGGCTAGCGCGAGAGTGCGCACATTGCGCGACCGTTAAAGGGTTTAATGGTCAAAGTTAATGGTCAACCTGATTTGTGGGCCCATCCTGTCAAAAAGGCGTTCAGAAAAAGCGAATCGGGCACTTTTCTAACATGATAGTTTTTAGTCACAGATTAGTAAAAAAATGATAGTTTTTGGCACAAATTCATAAAATGGTAGTTTTTGAACATGTTTTCATGAAATGTGGTAGTTTTTTGTTAAATACTCGGATGTTTCCTGTACCCAAACTCGAAACAAGTGGAGTTGTACGGCCCGTGCGTCGCACAGGCTGCTTCGAGGAACCAACGACGGCAGCCTACACGTACGTCGTCGCAACGTGCAGAACGGAAGTCAAGGAGCAGCAGCAGAATTCAACAACGCACGCCTTTGATTTCTTTTCGATAGTAACGGGAGGAAGCTACGAGCAACCTTTATACTATTGACTTGGTCGTGTACCAGTGCCGCACTACAATGGGCAAACAAATGTCTAGTAGTAAGAGATAACGAAATGGAAGAGAAAAATAAAAATATCCCGCTTGGGAACGGACGACTTTCCTCTTTTCCACGGGTGTTATATTTTCCAACTACACCTTGCATGCATGGTGACTGACTTTCCACAGGTTGCAGTTGCGCCCACCATACACACCTGGTCAATGTTCCCCTCCCCCCAAGTTTGATCATTCCTACCGCCCCCACCCCATGGTCAACAACAGCGAATTCCTGAGGCACGCCGTACGTAAAAGTCGTCAATAACCAGGCGCGCACGCGCTGCAGAAAACTTGCCTATATAAAGAGCAGAGCACCAGCCTAGCTGCTAAGAACACAGACATCAAACTTCAGACCCACACACACAAGAGCAAGAACAAGCTTGTTTGCCTGCCTCATCGATCGAAACACAGCAGGATCATCGTCTTGATCAGGAGCAGACTCGGCTATACGCCTATACCTCATGGGTTCGTCGACGGCGCGCGTTCTCCTCGCGGTGGCTCTCGCCGTGCTTCTAACGTCGACGTCCCATGTCGCTGATGCCGCCAGGCCCGCGCCGGGCGGCGGACCAGGCGCTGCTGCTCGACGGCGGCGTCGTCCAGGCGGTGACGCTGGCGGACAAGGCGAGGCAGACGGTGGAGCTGCTCATGGCCAGGTTGCGGCCGGTCCCAGCCCCAAGGGACCCGGCCACTAGATAGACGAGAAAATGACTTCTCCTGTGATCCCGTTCTTTTGTTCATGTTTCTTTTCTGGGGAAAAGAGACCCTGATTCTTTCTAGTTTATTACAGATTCATTTTTGAGGGGGAAAAACATTCTTCTCTGTTGTTACATGTATTATACTGTACCGGTACTGCTGATGTGAGATACTAGTGAACTAATCAAGTACAAAGATCAATAATTGCAATTCTTTAATATCACTGATAAGTTCAGATGTCTGATTCGGTTACTATACACAAGTTTCTCTTGTCATCACTCCATCCGGTTTGGAAAGGAGACCTAGGAGCTGTTCGGCAACCCAGCAGCTCTGGAAATACCAGGGTCCATGGAGTACCTATTTCCTTGCTCTGCTTTTTTTAACTGCAGCTCCGGCTGCTCCGGGAGCAGAGTCGTGTGGAGCGGAGGGACTCCGAACAGCGGCTAGTCTGACCCTGTTCAGGTTTTCACACATTGTTAATGGTTGCAAAACCGCAATCATGAGAAGTACTAGTACTACTTGGCGAAATCTTAGTGGCGCCAAGCTTGTGGTGACATGCCATGCTAATGTTGGATTAATCATTGATAACGGTCCAAGCTCAAAGGGGAGGAGCAAAGAAGACCTTCAAGTAAGCACAGGGGAGGATTGTGCTGACACTATTTTTACACACCTCCTTGTGTCCTCTTTTCCCTTCTTCACAGAAACTTCAAATTCTTCAAATGAACACAAACAAATGAAGTTCTAGGTATCTGAATTTGGACTGAAAGTACGCCGCCATGGCATTTGCAGGTGATCCACCGTGCATCCGTGTCAAATTCGCTCATTTTGACTTATGAAAGTGCATGCTTTTGATTCTTTGACCAAGTTTCCATGTTGCAAGTATCGTGCGGATTGACTAGGATTGGAAGATCGGAGAAGGAAGAAGATTCAGGGCAAAGCGTTGCTTCCAAGAAAGCGGCAACGATGCATGCACTTTGCCGTACGGCATTCTTGACAGCACTCAAATTGGGCGGCAAACTAGTCAGACTGTATTGTACTTAACGACGCACCATTCGAAACACAAATCGTTTTGCGCTTAAAAAAATGCACACGAATTTGCGCCTCAAAAATGAGGGCCACAAAACAAAAAGTGCCCTCACGCAGGATCGAACTACGGACCTTCAGTTTACAAGACTGACGCTCTACCACTGAGCTATAAGGGCTACTTGTTGCATTGACTCAATTTCATATTTTAATAGGGGTATGTCTAGGGCACATCTAGATGTGCTCTAACTATTGCACATTTAAATGAGTGAATCAAGCACAAAAAGATAAAAAAAGAAAAAAATATTTACACGAATTTTAATGTAAGATCAATGACATAGGACTTAGATGTGCAATACTTATGGCATATCTAAATGTGCTTTAGCAAAACTGATTTTTAATACGTGATTCATCTTACCTCGACGCGAAAATCCAAACCGAGCAGAGCACGAACTCGGAACTCCCAGCTCGTATCGGATTCCACTTCTCCGGCGCGCCCCGGCCGGCTCCCTCATTCGATCTACATAAGCGCACCACCCATGGCCTCTCCGGGTCTCCATCAATCCACCCAACTCCGAGCTCCTCACAATGGCGTCTGTGGCCGACTCCATGCCCGTGGAGTTTGAGCAGGGGACAGCAATGACGGCGGCCGAACTCTGCCGTTCCATGTGCGTCGAGTTTGACGACCTCGGGATGATCCTCACGGCGACGCGCGGCGGCGAGGCAGTGGCCGAGGTGGTGCTCAAGGACGACGGCGCCGGCGGAGGGGTGCTCCGCGTGCTGCCCAGCGAGAGCTTCCTGGACGGCGGGCACCGCGTGCACGTGGTGGACGTGAAGGGCGAGCGGGAGGCCTTCGTGCTGGTCGTGGAGGTCCAAGAGCATGACGGGAGCATTGCCAGCGTGCGGAAGATCTGCTGATTCGCTTATGTTGAGACGTCGGATTTCCATTAGAGCCACAGTTAGAGCAAAACAAGCCCTCCTTGTCGCACGTTCTTGCTACGTCGAACGAAAATGAAATCATGTTTTCAGTTAATTATTTTGTAGCAATCATACTTTTGTTGTTTATTATATCCTTAATTAATTATGTGTGTTGTAGCATCCTCCTGATATGTGGGAATATAAGCCGCCTCGAGAGCCGTCAGATGTTGTTACAGCCCACCCTACTATCACTACGAAGAGCCCCGCGAGAGACAAGGCCCAGGAACCAGACAAGAGGGTGAGAAGGCCCAGCGAGCGCTACCCAGCCCACAAGTGGGTGACCTAGCCTACTTATCAGGGAGAGTCACTGGAGGACGGCAAGCAGGAACCAGTTGGCATTCTTGACGGCGGCAGCTTCTTCCCCTTTCTCCCCTTCCTTTCCCTCCTTAGAACCATAGCTACTTCAGATTTGGTGTAATTCAGAGAACACTACTGTACTAGATCGACCGAAAGCGTAACATTTTGGTAATCAGAGCCTTCTCCCATCACCACCGATCGATCGACCCTGGCGGGGCGTTTTCCCTCGATCATCCAGACACGACACGGTAAGGCCACCACCATGGAAGAGCACGGCAAGGCGCTGGCCGATCTGACAGCGGTTATCGCCGCGATGACGGCGAAGATCGACGACATCCATCCAGTCGTCCTCGAGTTCCAAGGGTGGAGGCCAACGATCGAGCAATCGGTCGAGGATCTGCGAGCAGAGTTGGGCGATCTGCGCGCGCAACTGCGGGACAAGGGCAAGGCGGCGGATCCAACCGTGTCGTGGCGCGCTCCTCCGCCAACAGACTCTTCGCAAGCGCCATCACAGCACCAGGCGCCCCTGCTCCTTCGACCACCACCGATCCGACTGGGGGATCTGCCACCAATTCCGGGCCATGTGGCGGACGAGCCCTTCCATCGGGGGGGGGGGCCCCTACCAGCTTCGGGTGGCGACGGCCACGGGCCAATTGGCCACGGCAGGACAACAATCCACCGGGGGAGCACACCCCGAGGGCGCCTCCGGTCACGGGTGTGCACAATTCCCAGTCTCTGCTAGGGGAGGGTTCATTCTTTGGAGATCGCAACTATCATAGATTTCCACCACCACCGCGTTTCGATTTTCCGCTGTTCGATGGGGATGGCCCCCGAGCTTGGCGTCTGAAATGCGAGGCATATTTTAGAGTGTGTACACTTAGTCCGGATACATGGGTGAGCTGCGCCGCGATGTACTTCATCGACGGGGCCTTATCTTGGTTGCAATCTACCAAGGCTCACATGATTTACACTGATTGGGGCACTTTTGCCGAAGCGGTCTGTGTGCAGTTCGGGCGTGAGGAATTTCAGTCCCTCTTGCGTCAGTTTAACTAGCTGTGATAGAGCGGATCTGTGGCTGAGTACGCCGAAAAATTTACCCAGTTCATGCATAACCTTATAGCTCACCATGAGTCTTGGGAGCCCTCATACTTTGTCATGCATTTTATCGATGGGTTGCAAAAAGAAATCCGAGCAGCTGTTGTTTTACATCGACCAAAATCTCTGGATACTGTCGTCGACCTTGCATGTTTGAAGGAAGAAGTGCTGGAGGCAATGCACCACGAGGACAAACGGGAGGAGCGGCGCTACTCAGCGCCTGCTACGTTGCGCGCGGTGCCTCGAACGGCGCTGCCCCTTCCACCGCCACCAACTACCGCGCCACCCAAGCAGCCGGTCATGTCGGAAGCGCGCAGTACAGATCGCCGTGCGGTGGAGGCGGCACACCTACCACCACCTGAGGACAAGATGGCGACGCTGCGAGCGTACCGCCGTGCGCGCGGTCTCTGCTTCACCTGCGGCGAGCGGTGGGGGCGCGAGCATCGCCGCGGACCGACAGTGCAGCTTCACGTGGTGGAAGAACTGTTGTACATGATGCGCAGCAAACCCTTTCTCAGTGGTGAAGAAGCGCCCGACGAAACCACGCCGAGCGAACAAGATGCTGACTGTTGTGTCATATCCAAGGAGGCAATGGAGGGCGCTGAATCCCCACTACCATGAGACTCCATGGGTGGGTTCAGGACCGCGAGGTGCTCATGTTGGTGGACTCTGGCTCCTCTCACAGTGTAACACCCCGGATATGATTTACCCAATATGTAATCCAACTCTTGCCGTTTCCAGCGTTAAGTTATTTTATTTTCTCGGGTTCGGGTCTTTGTCTCCGTGTGTTGTTGTTGTTGTTTTTGTTGTTGTTGTTGTCATCATGCATCTCATATCATGTCATCATGTGCATTGCATTTGCATACGTGCTCATCTCATGCATTTGATCTTTTTTCCCGTTGTTCGTTTTGCATTCCGGCGCTTCGTTCTCCTCCGGTGGTTATTTCTACCTTTCTTTCGTGTATAGGGGTTAAACATTTACGGATTGGACCGAGACTTGCCAATCGGCCTTAGTTTACTACCGGTAGACCGCCTGTCAAGTTTCGTACCATTTGGACTTCGTTTGATGCTCCAACGGTTAACCGAGGAACCGAAAAGGCCTCGTGTGTGTTGCAGCCCAACACCCCTCCAATTTGGACCAAAAACCCACCAAAACCCTCTCCATCATCTAGAGCGTTCGATCGCGATCGCGTGGCCGAACCGCAACCTCATTTGGACTCTCTAGCTCCTCCTATGCCTATTTTAAGACCCCCTCCGATTTCTTCTTCTTCTTCCCCCAAACCCTAGCCCCGCTCTCTCCGCGCGCCGGACGTGTCCGCCGGCGCCGGACCACGTCCGGTTTGCACCACCACCGCCACGTGGCGCACCCCCACTGGCCCGGTGTGACGCCCCCGATTTAATCATACACTAATCATACACGCAAACGTGTACGATCAAGATCAAGGATTCACGGGAAGATATCACAACACAACTCTACCAATAAAATAAGTCATACAAGTATCATATTACAAGCCAGGGGCCTCGAAGGCTCGAGTACAAGAGCTCGATCATAGACGAGTCAGCGGAAGCAACAATATCTGAGTACAGACATAAGTTAAACAAGTATGCCTTAAGAAGGCTAGCACAAATAGGGATACAGATCGAAAGAGGCGCAGGCCTCCTGCCTGGGATCCTCCTAACTACTCCAGGTCATCGTCAGCGGGCAACACGTAGTAGGCACCTCCGGTGAAGTCGGAGTCGTCATCGACGGTGGCGTCTGGCTCCTGGGCTCTAACATCTGGTTGCGACAACCAGGTAGAAGGCATAGAGGGAAAGAAAGGAGAAAGCAACCGTGAGTACTCATCCAAAGTACTCGCAAGCAAGGAGCTACACTACATATGTATGCATTGGTATCAACTGGAATAAGGCTATTATATGTGGACTGGACTGCAGAAAGCCGGAATAAGAGGGGGATAGCTAGTCCTTTCGAAGTCTACGCTTCTGGCAGCCTCCGTCTTGCATCATGTAGAAGAGAGTAGACTGAAGTCCTCCAAGTATCACCGCATAGCATAATCCTAACCGATGATCCTCCCCTCGTCGCCCTATGAGAGAGCGACCACCAGTTGTATCTGGCACTTGGAAGGGTGTGTTTTATTAAGTATCCGGTTCTAGTTGTCATAAGGTCAAGGTACAACTCCAAGTCGTCCTGTTACCGAAGATCACGGCTATTCGAATAGATTAACTTCCCTGCAGGGGTGCACCACATAACCCAACACGCTCGATCCCATTTGGCCGGACACACTTTCCTGGGTCATGCCCGGCCTCGGAAGATCAACACGTCGCAGCCCTACCTAGGCACAACAGAGAGGTCAGCACGCCGGTCTAAATCCTATGGCGCAGGGGTCTGGGCCCATCGCCCTTTGCACACCTGCACGTTGCGAACGCGGCCGGAAGCAGACCTAGCCTAGTGGCGTTCCAGTCCAATCCGGCGCGCGCCGCTCAGTCGCTGACGTCACGAAGGCTTCGGCTGATACCACGACGTCGAGTGCCCATAACTGTCCCCGCGTAGATGGTTAGTGCGTATAGGCCAGTAGCCAGACTCAGATCAAATACCAAGATCTCGTTAAGCGTGTTAAGTATCTGCGAACGCCGACCAGGGCCAGGCCCACCTCTCTCCTAGGTGGTCTCAACCTGCCCTGTCGCTCCGCCTCAAAGTAACAGTCGGGGGCCGTCGGGAACCCAGGCCCACCTCTACCGGGATGGAGCCACCTGCCCCTTCAGCCCCCATCTCCGAACAGTATCATAAGTAATGTAACTGTGTAAAGTATATAGTATATGCCCGTGATCACCTCCCGAAGTGATCACGGCCCAGTAGTATAGCATGGTAGACGGACAAGAGTGTAGGGCCATTGATGGAACACTAGCATCCTATACTAAGCATTTAGGATTGCAGGTAAGGTATCAACAGTTGTAGCAACAATGACATGCTATGCATCAGGATAGGATTAACGGAAAGCAGTAACATGCTACACTACTCTAATGCAAGAAGTAGAGGGAGAGTAGGCAATATCTGGTGATCAAGGGGGGGTTTGCCTGGTTGCTCTGGCAAGAGAGAGTGGTCGTCAACACCGTAGTCGATCAGGGCAGCAGCGACGTTAGTCTCGTAGTCTACCGGAGAGAAGAGGGGGGAGAAACAGTAAATACATAGCAAGCAAGTGCATAATAGGACAACAGGCAGAGCTAGATGTGTTCTAACGCGGTATGAGGTGATACTGGTGAAGGGGGAAAACATCCGAGAAAGTATCCCCGGTGTTGCGCGTTTTCGGGCAGAGGAGCCGGAGGGGGAAAGTTGCGTGTTTGCTATCCTAGGGGTGTGTGGCGGACGAACGGGCTGCGTATCCAGATTCGTCTCGTCGTTCTGAGCAACTTTCGTGTACAAAGTTTTTCCATCCGAGCTACGGTTTATTTTATATTGATTTTCTACGGTTTAAATCATTTTTAGAATTTATTTAATTAATTTAATTCAACATTATCCAAAACAGTGTTAGCTGACGTCAACATGACGTCAGCACGACATCAGCATGACATCAGCAGTCAACAGAGGTGTTGACTGGGTCGCTGACGTGTGGGTCCCAGCTGTCATTGACTGTTTAGTTAATTAGGACTTAGCTAATCTAATTACTGTTTAATTAACTAACTAGTTAATTAGATTAATTTAAACAGGATTAATTAACATAATTAATTAATAAATTAATTAGTTATTTTAATTATTATTTTATTTATTTATTTTCTCTTCTTTTTTTATAATAAAACGTTTTAGGGGGCGGGGCCCGACTGTCATAGGCCCCTGGGGCCATAGCGGGCGCTGGGTGCACGGGTGCCGGGCAGCGGACGCACGGGCGCCAACCCGAATGAGCGCCCGCCCAGGCCAACAGGGGGGAACGGCGAGGCGTCGCCGGCCACCGCAACGGGCGGCCGCAGCCGCCGGGGAAGGAAAGGGGACCATGGTGCGGCCACGGTGCGGCCAGGCAGGGCGCGGGCACGCGCGTGGAGGCGCGGCCGGAGCGGTGCAGCGCGTGCGGGGAAGGAGGCCGCGGCGAGCAGCTGCAGAGGGCGCGGCGGGGGCCGGGCCGGCAGGGAAAGGCTGGCGGCTGTGGGTGCTGGGCGGGATGCGCCCGGAGCACGCGCGGGAGCGGCGAGTAGCTGCAAGGAAGTGGCAGCGGCAGGCTGCGGTGGCGAGGACGCACGGGGCCGATGGCCAGGTCCGGTGATGGGAGAGAGGGGGAGGGGAAGAGGGCTCACGAGGCCCTGTAGATGTGCAACGGTAAGCTCGGGGAGTGGCCGGAGATCCATTTCCGGCGACGAGGCGGGGCAGCGCCGGCGAGGTGGTGATGAGGAGGCATGGCGCTTGGCGATCCGGCGAAGGGTGCGGCGAAGACGACGTCGAGCAGCGCCAGGCGGCGAGGCGTGGTCGTCGGGGCGCAGCGGGAGGCGTTCGGCGAGCGGCGAGGTGGCCCTAGCGAGTCGGAGCGGCAGGAACCAGTGGGGCGGCGATGAGGCAAGTCCCGATCCAGATCGAATCGGGGGGGAGCGTAGTGGGGGCGAGGGGGGGGGTTATGGGTTAGGGTTTGACCAAGGTGGGGGATATGGGGAGTGGGGAGGGCGACCTGGGCCGGTTTGGCTAGAAGCTGGGCCAACTGTCCTAGTGGTGGGGTTCCTCTTTCTTCTTCTTTTGTTTGTTTGTTTTGTTTTCTTTTACTTTTTCTTATTTTTCTTTTCTGTTTTCTTTTAGCTTCTAATTATTTTAGTTTCTTTAAAATACCAAGTTAGCACCTAAATTAGTATCACCAAAATAGGCTACTGCCAAACCTAGTTTAGACCCAAAATAAATTAGTTTAATATATTTTTATTTTTCAAAAGCAATTAAATTATTATTTTAGCCACTGTTTTTAAATAGTTTAGGGCATTTAAACACTTTGTAAAAGGTTGGTTCCACCACCAAAACTAATTAGGGATTATTTGCCACATGATGAACATTTTAATTTTGATATTTGAAAACTTTTATTGTTTGCTTGATTTTGACTTTGAATTTGAATCGGTTCCGAACTAACGCGGGATTAGCGACAATAATCGAAGTGACGTGGCATCATTAGTAGAGGTTACTGTAGCTTAATTATCCGGGCATCACACCCGGCCGCATCTCCCTGCCGCCGGCCCGCAAACCCGCCGCGGGCCCTCCCCGGCCCGAAGGTGCGCCGCCGCCCGAGGCCCCTCGCGCCGCTTCCTCCCAGGCTCCGGCCGCCACTCCGCTGCGCCGGCGGCCGCCACCTCGCCGAGCCGCCGCACCTCCTTCCGGCGATCGCCGTCGCCGCCACCCGGCCGCTGCGCCGCCGCAAGTCCAGCGACCGCCGTCGCTGCTCCATCCTCATCTCACCGGGATCCGGCTCCGGTGCCCGGCCCCACCGACCTCCTCCTCGTCCTCGAGCTCCGGCAAGTCCCAACTTCGGCGAACGTCAACTCCGGTGATCCTCGTAAAGAGTGCCGATCTGGTTCTGGATCTGAGAGTGCCTCGGTTGACTTCTTGCCCGAAACCCTAATTATTTTACCCTTGTTCATCGTGCCGTAACTTTGCATCCGTAGATCCGTTTTGGGCATATAGCATATCAAAATGTTCGTCTCAGAGAGTACATCATTTCATCTCATTGCATCATTTTCATTTGAGTTCATCTTGATGCCCGAAATGCTATTGGAAGAATGCTATTTGAGATAATTGTCAGATCTGCTGCTCCAATTAGATATTTGTCATTTTTGCCATGATTAATGAGTGCATGATATGCCCCTGAGCTCTACATGTGTTTTGTTATATGTTTTGCCATCTATCCAGAGGTGCAACCCATATATTTTTGTAATGTGTGTGGTGACTAGCACCAGCTTGCAAAGTGGTGCATTCGTTAATGCTGATTAAAGGGACTTAGTAATTCCACTAAGTCCTTGACCTGTTTATCTCAATATGCCATATGTTCATGTTGTTTCCTAGTGATCCGTGCCTCTTTTGAGGATGATCAATAAGGATGTTTGGTTAATCTTGTAGTGCTCTATCCATCCATGTCTTTGTTTGCAATTATGGAGCACCCTAGCTTGAGTCAATCGAGCTCTACTTTTGCTATTTCGTGAATCTGGGCAGATTGTCTACTTGTTAGCGATTTTGCCGAGGATGTTGTAGTTGATCCATGCATGCTATGTTATTGTTCTTGCCATGTCTAGCTTGTATAATGTGTATTCTTGATGGGAGTATGCTTAGATTGTCATGACATGTTCTGTAGTGAGTGCATCGAGCTCGTTAACATGCCTACTTGATATCTGATTTGCATGCTCCAGTTTTTCACTAAGTCTGTGATCTGATTATGTTTTTGCCATGTTCACATGCTTGCAAATGTATTTTCTGATCCCTTTTGGCTCAAGGTCACTAAGGGACTTTTGTTAAGCTCTTTGAGTAGTTCCATGCCATGCTTTACTTTGTCATGTTCAGGTCCTGTAGAATATAGTTTTCTTGATCCACAGTGTGCTACCTGATCTGAAATTCCAGACAAGTGTTAATTTCACTAAGTCTGAAATCTGTTTACCAAATGCATTTTTGCCATGCTTGTTTGAACCTGTTAATGGATGAATTGGCCGTAGCTCAGTGTTCCTCTTTTGTTAAGCATCATGTATGGATCCCTGCCATGTATTTTGTTGTCATGTTTGAGTGTTGTAGCATGTTCATCTTGTTGCATTTAGATGGCTACTTGCTGTAAATCGCAGACCGGTGCCATATTTGAATTGCTTGCCATTTCCAAACCGTGACTCCGATTCCGGCGTTCTTTATATCGTTTTCAAGCGATTTCATCTCACCTTTCCAGTGGCACACTTGGATTTCCAAGTTGAGGCCAGGTTCATTCATCTCTTGTCAAATCTGGCATATGCATCACATATCGCATCCCGCATAGCATACCATGTTTGCATCATGTTGTTTGAGTTGTGCACGTAGTTGATTGCGTTCCTTTTGCTTGTTTGTCTTGTTTGGATAGAGCCGGGAGACAAGTTCGCTAACGAGGAGCCCGTTGAGTTTGCTTTCGAGGATCCAGTCAACTCTGACAACTTTGCAGGCAAGATGATCATACCCTCGAAATCACTACTATCTTTGCTTTGCTAGATGCTCGCTCTTTTGCTATGCCTATGCTACGATGCCTACCACTTGCTTATCATGCCTCCCAAATTGCCATGTCAAACCTCTAACCCACCATGTCCTAGCAAACCGTTGAATGGCTATGTTACCGCTTTGCTCAGCCCCTCTTATAGCGTTGCTAGTTGCAGGTGAAGATTGGAGACCGTTCCTTGTTGAAACTTTATTTACTTGTTGGGATATCATTAGATTATCTGGTTATCTTAATGCATCTATATACTTGGTAAAGGGTGGAAGGCTCGGCCTCTCGCCTAGTGTTTTGTTCCACTCTTGCCGCCCTAGTTTCCGTCATATCGGTGTTATGTTCCCGGATTTTTGCGTTCCTTACGCGGTTGGGTGATAATGGGAACCCCTTGATAGTTCTCCTTGATTAAAGCTTTTCCAGCAATGCCCAACCTTGGTTTTACCATTTGCCACCTAGCCTTTTTCCCTTGGGTTTCGTGGACTCAAGGGTCATCTTTATTTTAAACCCCCGGGCGAGTGCTTCTCTAAGTGTTGGTCCAACCTAGAGCACCGTGCGGGGCCGTCCCTTGGCAACTTGGGTTACATTGGCTTCCGTATGCTTAGCTTATCCGGTGTGCCCTGAGAACGAGATATGTGCATCTCCTATCGGGATTTGTCGGCACATCGGGTGGTGTTGCTGGATTGGTTTTAACTTGTCGAAGTGTCTTGTAGAACCGGGATACCGAGTCTAATCGGAATGTCTTGGGAGAAGGTCTATTCCTTCATTGACCGTGAGAGCTTGTCATGGGCTAAGTTGGGACTCCCCTGCAGGGATTGAACTTTCGAAAGTCGTGCCCGCGGTTATGGGCAGATGGGAATTTGTTAATGTTCGGCTGTAGATAACTTGAACCTTAACTTAATTAAAATGAATCAACTGTGTGAGTTACCATGATGGTCTCTTCTCGGCGGAGTCCGGGAAGCGAACACGGTGTTGGAGTAATGCTTGCCGCATGTTGTTCTCTAGTTACTCGTTCGCGCTTTGCTATCTCTCCTCGCTCTCTTTTGCGAATAGGTTAGCCACCATATATGCTAGTCGCTTGCTGCAGCTCCACATATTTACCTTGCCTTACCTATAAGCTAAAATAGTCTTGATCGCGAGGGTGCGAGATTGCTGAGTCCCTGTGGCTCACGGATTACTTCCAAACCAGATGCAGGGCCTGATGATTCCGTTCCAGATGATGCGCATGAGCTCAAGTGGGAGTTCGATGAAGCTTCCCGCCGTTACTATGTGCCTTTCCCTGATGATCAGTAGTGGTGCCCAGTTGGGGCGATCGGGACCGTGTCGCATGTTGGGTTGATCTTTTATTTTGGCGCCGTAGTCAGGCCATGAGTGTTTGTTTGATGTAATGCTATTTATGTACTTTCATTGACGTGGCGAGTGTAAGCCAACTATGTATCTCTCCTTTTATTATCTATATTACATGGGATGTTGTGATGATTGCCTAACTTGCGACATTGCTTTCAATGCGGTTATGCCTCTAAGTCATGCTTCAACACGTAGGAGATATAGCCGCATCGAGGGCGTTACAAGTTGGTATCATAGCCTTCCCGACCTTAGGAGCCCCATTGCTTGATCGTTACTAGTGGTCGAGTTGAGTCTAGAAAAATGTTTTGAGTCATTTAGGAATTATATATCGGAGAGTTTAGGAATTCTTTTTACTCCCCAGTCTCCTCATCGCTCTGGTAAGGCATCCTGACGTAGAGTTTTGACTATTCTCTTCTCAAATTTCACTAAAAAAATTTAGGATCACGCGGGTATCTGGGAATCGTTCCGTTGGTTTTGTGACGAGAACATTGTTCTTGGTGCCTCCTGTCTTTAGGGGTTGTGGCAGTGTCCCGGGGAGTTGAGCTCCGAGGTGTTGTCGTCATAATTTTATCGTTGCAATTCTGGAATACCTGAGTTTAGTACGCCGACATCGAAAATCTCTTTTATGCAGTTCGTTGGTGAGATAACCTCGACGCCACCCAGTACTAGGGCGGGAGTTCGGGAGTATTGCCATAACTTTTATAACGGATGCTTTTCGAAGGTTGAGGTAGATGGTTTTCGAAGTTTTTCTCGGTTATGTGTTGAAGGATGGATACAACTGGATGTAGGATTTGCTAGATTTGGGTGAGATATTATGCTTTCCCTGTATCCCCAACACCTGATTGCATAACCGGAAAGGTTCGGGAGTTTCATAGGTGGGAATTCTTGTAGCTCTAGTTCTTCTTCCATGGATATTTGGTTTGAGATTGGGATTTCTTACCGAGTATTCGTTCTTGATCCGTACCTTGTTGATTTATTCCTCTACCTAAATTCTAAGTGGTTTCTCAATTTATGGATATGTGACCATTTCAAGTGGAATGCATTCATTCATTTTGTTCGGATGTGAAGACTATATGTTGCAATTTCAACCCGTTGGATTCAGCTTCATTTTATCTGGCAATGTGCTAACGGTTGTCACCCTCTTCAGGATGGCTCCCGCTAAGAGCAGCAATCAAAACCAGAATCAGAATCAGGATCCGCCACCACCCCCCCCCTCCTCCGGAGGCATGGCAAGCTGTGATGGCCGCAACCAATGCAAACACACAGTTGATCATGCAAATTCTTCAAGAGCGCAATCAAGCGAACCAAGGCAACCAAGGCAACAATCAGAATCACTTTGCTACACTCAACCAGTTCCTTGCTAACGGGCCAAAGACTTTCAGCAATTGTGTTGAGGCAACTGATGCTGACGATTGGCTCGTGGATCTGTGCAAGCATTTCGAGTGCAGTAACGTCAGGCCTGAGGACTTTGTCAAGTTCGCTTCCTTCCAACTCAAAGACCAAGCTGCAGAATGGTTCCAGCAGTACAAGGATTCCAGAGGAGGCCGTGTGATTACCTGGGATGAATTCCGTCAAGACTTCAAAGCTCATCATATTCCTCAGAGCGTGGTTGAGAGCAAGCGTGAGGAATTCCGCAACCTGAAGCAAGGCTCTTTGTCTGTCTACGACTACAACAAGTTGTTTCAGAAGCTCGCCCGCTTTGCCAAGCAAGACGTCCCTGACAAGAAGAGCATGATATACCAGTTCAGGGGTGGTCTCAGAGAAGAAATCCAGCTAGCTCTTGTTCTCTTTGAGCCCTTGAGGTACGATGAGTTCTACAACATGGCATTGAAGCAAGAGGCCGCTCAACTGAGGTGTGATGCTTCCAAGAAGCGAGTCAGAGATGCTACTCCTTCCTCTACTCAAGTGGCCAAGCAGCAGAAGTATTGGCTTCCTCCTCCTCCGTTTCGTCAGCCGTATCAGCAGAAGAGCAAAGGTGGCAGTGGATCTTCCCACCCACCCAACCCTGGCTTTCAGAACAAGACTTAGCCTCAAGCTCCAAGATCGAGTGCTCCGTATCACCGTCCGCTTTCAGAGGTCACGTGCAACAAGTGCCAACAGAAGGTTCACTATGCCAACAAGTGCTTCAATCAGAGGCGTCTTCCTCCTCCTCCTCCTCCTGTGAGATCGGCAAGTACAGCTGTGGTCAAGCATAACCCCAATTCCGCCAAGGTCAACTTGCTGAATGCAGCTCAGGCAGAGGACTCGTCAGATGTCATCATGGGTAACTTTCCAGTTAACTCTTTTCCCGCAAAAGTTCTTTTTGACGCTGGTGCATCGCATTGTTTCATGTCAAGATCATTTGTTTCCAAGCATGACTTCGTTTCACAAATGTTGGGTAAACCTATGGGAGTGGTTTCTCCGGCTAAGTCTATGAGGTCTACTTCAGTAGTCCCGGATGTTTCTATCATGATGGGTGATTTCAAGTTTCTGACTTCTCCAATGGTTCTTGGTAACTCGGATATTGATCTTATTCTCGGAATGGATTAGCTTTCTAAGCACAAGGCTCAGCTTGATTGTGCAGCCAGTCAGATTCAATTGACTCATTCGTCTGAGGATGTAATTGTCTTTGCCGCTAATGACGATACCATCCGTCTGTTTTCTCTCAATGAGAAGGGTGAACTGGATGCTATCTCGCAAATTCCAGTCGTGTGCGAATATCAAGACATCTTTCCAGAAGAGCTTCCAGGAATGCCTCCGCACCAGCCAGTTGAATTCTTCATCGATCTTGAGCCTGGCAAGGAACCGGTGTGCAAACGTCCTTACAAGCTCGGACCTGAAGAGTTGAAGGAGCTGAAGAAGCAACTCGATATTCAAGAGCGAATGGGCCTCATCCGACCTAGTTCTTCTCTGTGGGGTTGTGGTGTTCTTTTTATGAAGAAGAAGGATGGAACGGACCGACTTTGTGTTGATTACCGTCCATTGAACAAGAAGACCATCAAGAACAAATACCCACTTCCCAACATCAACGAGCTGTTCGAACAACTCAAAGGTGCCCAAGTATTCTCCAAGCTTGATCTCCGTATGGGTTATCATCAGATTCGAATCCGTGAGCAAGATATTCCCAAGACGGCTTTCAGGACAAGCTATGGTTCATATGAATACACTGTCATGTCTTTTGGCCTCGTCAACGCTCCTCCGACTTTCTCTCGCATGATGAACTTCATCTTCAACGCCTACACCAATGACTTCGTTTTGGTCTATCTCGACGACATTCTGGTCTTTTCAAAGAACAAGGAAGATCATGCCAAGCACTTGCGTTTGGTGCTTGATAAGCTCAGGGAACATCAGTTCTACGCCAAGTTCTCTAAATGTGAATTTTGGCTCGATGAGGTTCTTTATCTTGGTCATATCATCTCTGCCAAGGGCATTGCGGTGAATCCTGAGAAGGTGTCTGCAATTGTGAATTGGGAACCACCTCAGAACGTGAAGCAACTCCGTAGCTTCCTCGGTCTCGCAAGCTACTGTCAAAAATTCGTTGAAAGCTTTTCTAAGATCGCGAAGCCTCTCTCAAATCTTCTCCAGAAGCACGTCAAGTACGTTTGGTCTCCGGAGTGTGACATTGCTTTCAACACTTTGAAAGAGAAATTGGTCACCGCTCTAGTTCTGACTCCTCCTGATGAATCCAAACCGTACGAGGTCTTTTGTGATGCCTCCCTCCAAGGTCTCGGCGCAGTGTTGATGCAAGAGAAGAAAGTTGTGGCTTATACCTCTCGCCAGTTGAAGCCCAACAAGAAGAACTACCCCACTCATGACCTTGAGTTGGCGGCAGTTGTGCATGCTCTTTTGACTTGGAGACATCTCTTATTGGGAAGAAAAGTGGACATTTTCACTGACCACAAGAGTCTCAAGTACATTTTCACTCAGCCTAATCTCAACCTCAGGCAAACTCGATGGGTCGAAATGATTCAAGAGTATAATCCGAGTATCGAGTATACTCCAGGCAAGGCCAATGTGATTGCTGACGCATTGAGCAGAAAGGCTTATTGCAACAGCCTGATTCTCAAGCCTTATCAACCCGAGCTTTGTGAAGCTTTCCGCAAACTCAATCTGCAAGTTGTTCCTCAAGGTTTCCTCGCCAACCTTCAAGTCTCTCCTACCTTGGAAGACCAGATTCGCCAAGCCCAGCTTCTTGATGCTATGGTGAAAAAGGTGAAGATTGGGATTGCCAAGTGTCAACCCAAGTACAAGTGCTACCGCCTTGATGACAAGGACACTCTCTTCTTCAAGGATCGTATTGTTGTGCCCAAAGGTGACCTACGAAAAGTGATCATGAACGAGGCTCACAATTCTCTCCTCTCCATCCACCTTGGGAGCACGAAGATGTATCAAGACCTCAAGCAGGCTTATTGGTGGACTCGAATGAAGTGTGAGATTGCTCAGTTCGTGAATGAATGTGATGTCTGCAGAAGAGTGAAGGAAGAACACGAAAGGCCAGCTGGTCTTCTCCAACCTCTTGCCATTCCAGAATGGAAGTTTGACCACATTGAGATGGACTTCGTGACTGGGTTTCCAAAGTCCAAGCGTGGCAATGATGCTATATTCGTTGTCATCGACAAACTCACTAAAGTGGCTCACTTTCTGCCTATCAAAGAGTCAATCACTGCAGCTCAATTAGCGGAGCTCTATACCTCTCGGATTGTCTCTCTGCACGGTATTCCACAAGTGATCTCTTCAGACCATGGCATCATCTTTACCTCCAAGTTTTGAGATTCTTTTCGGAAGGCCATGGGCACCAACATCCGCTTCAGCACAGCTTTCCATCCTCAAACTAGTGGTCAAGTCGAGCGTGTCAATCAGATTCTTGAAGATATGCTCAGGGCTTGTGTGATCTCCTTCGGCATGAAGTGGGAGGATTGTCTTCCATATGCTGAATTCTCCTACAACAACAGTTTTCAAGCAAGTTCGGACAAGGCCCCATTCGAAATTCTATATGGCAGGAAGTGCCGTACCCCTCTCAACTGGTCCGAAACTGGTGAACGTCAACTTCTGGGAAATGACTTAATCACAGAGGCAGAAGAGATGTGTAAAGTCATTCAAGATAACCTCAAAGCAGCGCAATCGCGCCAGAAGAGCTACTATGATAGTAAGCACCGTGATTTGTCTTTTGAGATCGGAGATCATGTTTACCTCCGCGTCTCTCCTATGAAAGGTACTCGTCGCTTCGGTATCAAAGGGAAGCTTGCCCCTAGATACGTGGGACCTTTCAAGATCGTCAGCAAAAGAGGCGATCTCGGCTATCAACTCGAGCTTCCTTCAAACTTTGCAAATGTGCATGACGTGTTCCATGTCTCTCAGCTCCGAAAGTGCTTCAAGACTCCTGACCGCACCGTCAACTTCGAGGACATTGAGCTCCAAGAAGATCTCTCTTATCGTGAGCACCCCGTTGCTATTCTTGAAGAGACTGAATGCAAGACTCGCAACAAGTCAATCAAATTCCTCAAAGTCAAGTGGTCACACCATTCCGACCGTGAAGCTACCTGGGAACGCGAGGATCACCTCCGTTCTGAGTACCCGGCGTTCTTTCAGTCCTAGATCTCGGGACGAGATCCTTTTGTAGTGGTGGAGTGTTGTAACACCCCGGATATGATTTACCCAATATGTAATCCAACTCTTGCCGTTTCCGGCGTTAAGTTATTTTATTTTCTCGGGTTCGGGTCTTTGTCTCCATGTGTTGTTGTTGTTGTTGTTGTTGTTGTTGTTGTTTTCATGCATCTCATATCATGTCATCATGTGCATTGCATTTGCATACGTGTTCATCTCATGCATTCGAGCTTTTTCCCCGTTGTCCGTTTTGCATTCCGGTGCTTCGTTCTCCTCCGGTGGTAATTTCTACCTTTCTTTCGTGTGTGGGGGTTAAACATTTCCGGATTGGACCGAGACTTGCCAAGCGACCTTGGTTTACTACCGGTAGACCGCCTGTCAAGTTTCGTACCATTTGGACTTCGTTTGATGCTCCAACGGTTAACCGAGGGACCGAAAAGGCCTCGTGTGTGTTGCAGCCCAACACCCCTCCAATTTGGCCCAAAAACCCACCAAAACCCTCTCCATCATCTAGAGCGTTCGATCACGATCGCGTGGTCGAAAACCGCACCTCATTTGAACTCTCCTAGCTCCTCCTATGCCTATTTAAAGACCCCCTCCGATTTCTTCTTCTTCTTCCCCCCGAAACCCTAGCCCCGCTCATCTCCGCGCGCCGGACGTGTCCACCGGCACCGGACAACGTCCGGTTTGCACCACCACCGCCACGTGGCGCGCCCCCACTGGCCCGG